>NW_022632013.1:0-19709 GCF_010015895.1 Lontra canadensis
GAGAGACAACAAGAGAGGGAATACAAGCCAGGGGGAGTGGGAGGGGGGAGAAGCAGGCTTCCCACTGTGCAGGGTGCCTGATGCAGGACTCAATCCCAGGACCCTGGGATCATGACCTGAGCCAAAGGCAGCTGCTTAACGACTGAGCCACCAGGCGCCACTGGAAGACTTTTCAGAGGGCAAGCTCACCCACTCTCAGCTGGAAGGAGTAGCTCATACCTTGGGTAAGAGAACCAGAATCCCCAAAGATGACAATAGTTTGGATTAATTCTGGTAACATGTAACAGATGAAATACAGCAGGGCTAAGTGTACCTCTAGGATCTTGGTGGGGGAAACAAAAGGAACTATACACATCCAGGATGGGGGAGATGTGAAAAACGTGGGGGGTTGGTGTTGATGGTAAACTTGACATGAGTCAACATGCACGATTCCCAAGAAAACTGGTGTGATCTTAGGTGACATTAATTGAAGAAAGGCTTTGAGGATTGAGGAAGACTTTCCCCTGTTGGACTCTTTACTGTCCATCCCATCTGGAATGCCACAGCAGGGGTCAGTTTTAAAGGAGAAGCCCAAGGAAACTACTGCATTTGGGGAGAGGCATGGGGAAGGGGGAGGGGCCCTGACAGCCTGTTGCAGGGGGACCACGTGGCAGAAAAGCAGAGGAGACAAATAAGAGGAAGGGCTATCTAGAGAGAGGTCTTCAAGGTGGTCATGCTGGAGAGCGGTGTCCGTGTCATGCAGAAAGCAAGCATCATGACCAGCGGGTGAAGGCTAAAGGAAGCGCATTGAAGCTCTAGCTGCTGCCAGTCAGAGTGGGGTCTGAGGTCGCGAGTCTGCTCCCCCTAGAGGTGTTCTGGCCGAGGGCTGAGGGAGAGCATGCCCAGACACCGCATGAAAAGGACGGTCGTGTTGTTTCAAAGGAGCTCTGCTGACTCTGAATGCCTGGTCACATGAGTCATGTTTGCACACTGCACTGCCTTCACTTCCATCCATCAGCCGTGGTGACTGTTGATAAGCACGCCCCGTAACTATTTGAGAATATTTGTGCAGGTAGGTTTCCCCGGTGTAATGGAGAAGCCCTCGGCTTTGGTGTTGGGCAGACCTGGGTTTGAGTCTCATCTTGGCCACTTCTGGCTATGAGACTTCGGACAAGTCCCTCCGTGTGCAGCGCCACTGAGCGTCCAGGTGCTGGCCCTGTGTGGGGAGCAGCAAATGGATGACATGCCTATCCTGGGGAGCTTGCTGCCCTGTGTCTGTCACTGCCACTGCAAAATGGGACAGATTGCTGCTGCTTTCTGGGGTATGGTGAGGGAGGGGAGACAAATTTGCAAGGAGCCTGGGCTCAACCAGAATTGGTTTCCTTTCATCCTCTCCCTTACAAGTAGCTCAAAGCTGTGGACATTGGCAGGAAATTGTGGGTGCCCAGAAATGCTCGTGGGCACTCGTGTGAGATCTGTCCCCCTCTGTCTTTCCGAAGGTTGCTGAGTGTCAGGCCTGCCCATAGCTCACTCCCCCATGGAGGCCCTTCCTCCAGCAGCCGTACTCCATTCATGCTCCCCCACCCCTCAACTTGTCCTTGGAGATCCTACCCACAATTTGGTGGCAGTGTGTGTGTGTAGGGAACAGGTGGAGTGGGGAGGTTGGTGGCCATTTAGGGTGGTTACCCTTTCTTAGCAGGTGGAGGCTGCCTGGTCCTGTAATCCTGGGTCCCGACAGCAGTGTTCTTAGTGTCCTGGGTTGGGCAAGAAGCTTCCAGGGTCAGGAGTCTCCCTCAGACTAAACAAGTCAGGGTTCCATCCATTTTTCAAGGTTCGGTGCAATCACTACTTCCTCTGGGAAGCACTGGTTGGTTTCTCCCCATCCCCAAATATTTTCTACCCCGTAACCATGCACTGTCAAGGACTGGGCACTGTCTCCCAGCCACAGTGTGAACCTTCAAGGGCTGGGACCAGGTGTTCTGATTTTCTGAACCCATTACGACCTTTAGCTCCATGAAGACACCTGGGCTCCCGATAAATCTTGTCGTTTGATTCTTTTTCAGCCTTCCTCTCACAGATCCCGTTGTTAAGTTGAGAACAGGAGGAGTAAACAGTAAGTTAGCATTCATTTTTCCAACCAACATTTTACAAAGGTCTCAAACCCATGAGTCACAAACTAAAACCTGTCCACAGGCATACCTCATGCAGTGGACATTGTTTGTTTGTTTTGAAATATTATTATTTTTTTAAATTTCTAAAAAAGATTTTATTTGCTTATTTGACAGAGAAAGACACAGCGAGAGTGGGAACACAAGCAGGGGCAGTAGGAGAGGGAGAAGCAGGCTTCCCGCCGAGCAGAGAGTCCGATGTGGGGCTCGATCCCAGGACCCTGGAATCATGACCCAAGCTGAAGGCAGAGGCTTAATGACTGAGCCACCCAGGCGCCCCTGTTTGTTTTTAAATTATTGTCAATGTTCAAACCAAACCAAACCAAACCCTGGAGATCTGATACAGAACTTGAGTTTTTAGGCTCTTTCATAGCTGAGACTGAGTCGTGGCTTTCCCCTATAGATCGGCCATCTCTGGGTCATGGCAGTCCCCAGCCAGTTTTGCTCCTCTGGCTTACTGCCGGTCCCCACAGGCATCTGAGTTTAGTTTGAGAGCTACTGACATCAAGAGGAATCCTATGAAATTTCGAGCTTAGCAACATCTGACTTCCTGGGTTTATTTCCTGACCCACTGTAGGATGTGCTCCTCCAGCCCAATCCGGGTCAAGATTCTTTCTCCCCTGATGCAACCAAATCCTAATCCCCTTGTGGTTGCCCACACCTCTCGTCGCTCTTGCTGCCAGCTCTGCTGGCCTGGGACGCTGCAGAGCTTTTGGGGAGTGCTAGGTGGGCAGGTGTGTGCCCCAGCAGGGCAAGGCTCCAGGTTGAGCCCAGAGGGCCCCAGCAGCTGCTGTCCATGTGTCAGTTCCCAGGCAGAGGAAGGCCGTTTGGGGAGACCACCCACTCAAAGGCTGGGCCACCTCTCTAGAACCTCCTTTCAAAGACACCCCTGGAAGTGACACTCCCGCTTGGCCCGGTGCAGTGACCTGAGGTTGCCCACACTCTCGGGGCAGGAGGGACCCTGCTGAGGTCCCGTTTCCTGCCCTCTGCAGGCCCAGATTTCAAAGCTGGCCATTTACTCTTCCTTCTCCTCCTGCCTGCCTCCCACCCTCTTCTCCCCAACATTCTTTTGCTTCTTGTTTATATTGCAGAAAACATCTGTGAGAGTAAATGGCTGAGACGAAAGATCTTGGCAGAGAGCTATTTTTCTTTGCTTGGCTTAAAGGGGACAGATGAAGACTTCAGCCTCACCCTCCCCTTCCTCAGCGTGACTCCCTCCCCCGCCTCCCGGAGAGGAGAGAAATGGGATCTGAATGAAGACAGACCAGAAGGTGGCCCAGCCGGCCCCAAGTCCCCAGGCAGGGGAGATTGTTTTTCCAGTAGAACAGGCTGGCCCGGAGGAAAAGTCTACACGGAGGGCACAGGGGAAGAAGATGCTCAGGCTTCATCTTCTACAGCTGGCTTGGCCCTGTTTGCCCCACCGGCTCTGCCTTCTCTGCCCGTAGTCCAGGCCGCACGGCCACCTGCCTTGGCCCGCAGCAGGCCCCTCGTTCCTGGCACCTGGGCAGGCTGTGAAGGAGAGACCGCCCCTCCCCAGCGACCCCTTCCCCCTTGCTCTTCTCCCGAGTGGCTGAGCCGTTTTGCAGGGAGTGACCGCCTGGGTATCGCGTCCTCTCTCTCACCTCAGAGGAGTTGGTTTTGGAGAAGTTGGCAACTTCTCTGATGCTCAGTTTTTCGTCAGCTCTCCTGCCACTGTAACGAGTCGGGGGGGGGGGGCGGTCAGTGGCCTCTGTCATCAGGATGAACCCCTGGCGTGGGTACCCTGTCGTGGGTACTCCGACAGGCCTGTCGCAGCTGGCTGGGGCCCCGATTCTCTGTCCTGGTAGTCCCTACGTCACGGCTCGGTGGCCCCAGGGTTTCCAGGATGGATTAGGGGATCCCACAGCAAAAGGCAAAGGATGTGGCAGCTTCCAGAGAGTGCTCGGGGAGCTCGTCCCACCCCATCTCACCTGCCTCTTTCCTGCCTAGCTCCTCTTAGAGTCCTGCAGTGACTCCCAGGTTCTTGGGAAGGGCAGGGCCAGAGCTTCGGAGGACATCAGCATGGCAAGGCAGTTGTCATTGGGGAGAATGATGAGCAGGTTCTTACCAGAATGGGACATGGAGCAGGTAAGATTTGACATAGGTATGGGAGGAAGAAAATTTGGCACAGGGGCCTGGCTTAGGAAGAAAGTAGCTGGTGTTTGAGGACAAGGGCAGGAAACTTTTTCCTGGCCACAGCATCGTCCAGCCTGGATCTACTAGGGTCCCCAGTGGAATTCAGGGACATTTGTTCATGGAGGATGAAGCCAGTGGATACAGAGCAGAAGGCCCAAGCCTGGAGACCTGTCCTGAGGCTCCGGGGCATGCCTTCCATGTCTTCATAGGTCTCTGTAACTTCCATGGAGACATAACCTTTTCCTGTACCCAGGCCTCCCTCTGTGGAGAAGTGCACACCTAGGAAGGGGAAGGCTGGGTCTGCCTCTTCTGTCAAAGTCAGAAGCACGAAACCCCCAGTTTGGTCTCTGCTGGGGGTGGTGAGGGGATGCACCTTGGCCACTAGCTCATGTCTGCTCCTAGGAGCTGGATGCCTAGCCCTTGTGGTCATGGATACAGAAGCCTGGCTTCCATTGGGCTCACTTAGTAATGTTAGTCAACCATGTATTTAAAAATGGGGAATCTGGGGGCAGGGCGCCTGGGTGGCTCAGTCGGTTAAGCATCCGACTCTTGATTTCAGCTCAGGTCATGATCTTGGGTGGTGAGATCGAGCCTCGTGTCCGGCTCCATGCTCAGCGGGCAGTCTGCTTGGGACAGTGTCTCTCCCTCTCCCTCTGCCCGTCCCACTCTCTCTCGTATGCACGCACGCTCTCTCTTTCTAAAATAAATGAATAAAATCTTTAAAAAAAAATGGGGAAACTGAGTTCTGAGAAGTCAAGCCACCCAGCATCACACCACGGTTACCTCATGGTAAGTCACAGCCAACATGGGAGCCTGGGTCATCGCCCCTCTCTGGTCGACCAGCAGTATGCTACTGGAATATCAGCTAGCATCTACAGGTGCTTTAAGGAACGTTCTGAAGTGAAAAGTCCCGTTTCTCGGTCACACCAGCTACACTAGCCCCCCGTAGCTAGTGGCTGTCATGTGGACAGTGTAGATATGGAAATTTCCATCTTCGAAGTCAGTTCTCTTACCATGGTGACTAGACTGAACTGGTTTTCTATCCTTTTTCAGCCACACAGTTTAAACTATTTAATTCAGTTATAAATTCCTCTATTTTCCTGACACCTATGCCCCCTTCCCCTCCCGAGTCTGCCCCCAAGGAGAGGGTAATTACCATCCCCTCTGGGGGTGACTGGGAGCAGGAGAGAACAGAGAGGTTCCACGGGGGCAAGGGCCAGGCACTCGGCCCTGTCCTCTCTGCCACTCTGAACCACCCTCGCTGTGTCTGTGCGGAGCCAGGGCACGCGGCTTGTCCCCTCTGGGCTGGGGGGCCACGGGGCCTGACTTCTTCACCCACTGGGGCAGTCCCAAAGGTCACACTGCCGGCATGCCGTCGCCCTTTCAATCACCCAGCCCTCTGAATGGGACCCTGTGAGTGAGCTTTGTGCGAACACAGGAGAAAGGGGCTCTGTCTGATAGCTGCTTGGAGTCCCGCACAGAGGCCAGCCCTGTGCAGGGCCACCCTGAGAGGTCCAGCCTGGGATAGGCGGAGACCTCCAGCATCACGCGCGAGCCTCCCTGTTCCCATACTGACTGTGTGTGTGCTGGACCAAATCCTCAGTCACCCTATGGGGAGAAGGGGCTGAAAGAATGTTTGAATCAGGCAAAGCTTCTATCCCCTGCTGAAGGGTTTGGGCACGGTCTCACTGGAGGCCCCAGCAGCCCTGGGAGGTAGGAGGGGCCCCTTCCATCCTTCCCTTTGGCAGATTGAGATGACTGCGGCACACACAAAAACCCACCCCAGGTCACCCAGCTAGATGGTGGCCCAGGAGGAGGTGCCTGGAGCCAAGCGAGCTGGTCCCTGGGTCTCTCTGAGAAATGAAGGGGCCTCAGATCTGGATTGGCTTGAGCCCCTTTCACTTGTGCTATATATAAATGGGTCAATCCGTTTGGCTTCTCCATCAACTGGGGGCTCCCAGAAGGCAGGGCCCTTGTTTTGGTCCTTGCTAAGAACCAGCGCCTGGACCGTGCCGGACCCTCAGAAGACCCTGAAGAGACATCAGGTGGAAATGGCTGGGGCTGAATGCAAGTGAGTGAGCAGGCCAGCGGCGGTCCTCTGGCTCATGTCTGCTGGGAGACGGTTACCTGCCTCCGAGAAAAAGTGGGAGCCAGAGCCTGGAAATGACCTCTCTATTATGTCCTTAACAAGACACCAGGACAGAGAGAAGAGACACCAGGAATTTTCGAAGCCAGGCCTTCTGGAACATTTGGTGCTCCCCCAGACACCCAGATCCTAGGCATAGCCTCTAGTTCCTCTCCTGCCCCTTGGCCCTGGGTGTTGGAAGCCTGAAGCTCACCCCACGGCCGGCTTCCCTGCTCGCTCCCTGCCAGGCCTCCGGGCTGGGCGGAGAGTGTAAGCAAGCAGGAGCCGCGTGGCAGAGGGGCCCAGGCTGCACCAGGAAGCCTCAGCCAGGATGAAATCAATCTGCCCATCTCCCCCCTCACTCGCCTGCCCTCTCCCCCGACCTGCCCAGGTCTGCAATTCATCCGCCGTCCTCAGATGCTGTTCCTGCTATCAGATGATGAAAATGGAGATTCATCTTGAGGAAAGAAAGAAGTAGCTCGCTCTCCCCCCACACCCCCCGTTCTGAGTCTATCTGAGCCCCTTTCCTCCCCCCTCACCATGTGTTCCCGAAACCTGGGGCTGTTCCAAGTCCTAAATGTGCTGGAAAGTATATCCCTGAGCAGCTGCGAACCTGCTCAGGCTGCAGCGGCCCGGGGTGAATCAGAAACCGGGAGACAGGCCGGCTAACAATGCAGCCCCTTGTTCCTGTGTGGAGGGAGATCACCATCAGCGCCGGGGCTCCTGGGAGCGAGGGGCGGTGAGCTCACACACACACACACACACACACACACACACACTCTCACACCCACCATTTACCTCTGGACACCATCCACCCCACCTTGGCCCCCAAAGAAAGGCTGGGGAGAGGGTCCATAGCAGGCGGGCGGCTATCGTGAGTGGCCAGCTGGACGAACTTCTGTCTACGCCGCTTCTAACTCAGCCTCCTGCTCTTTCCTTTCCCTCTAACGTAATTGGAAAAGCAGGGTGGGGACCTGGAGGGGAGGGTTTGCACAAAATCAAGCAGGATTATCTCAAGGTCTTCCACTGAGTTGGGGGAGCACGGAGGACAGCGGGATTCACAAGCCAAAGGGGCTTCTTGGAGCTTGAGAAGTTTTGGGGAAGCGTCTTTGCAGGAACCAGACACCCTGAAAAAAAGACTTTGCAGGCAAGTCTCAAAACCCGGTCAGAGAGTTGGCAGCCGCTCAAGGCCGCGGTGGAGTCAGGGGGCCTCTCCATCAGGCCTGATTACAACCACTCACGGTCCTGGCCAAATGCAGGCATGAAGTGCCCAGTACCCACGGGGGGTCTGAACCACCCACAGAAACTGCGCTATTCATACTCACCACATCCTGGAGAGGTGGGGGGGTGTTCTCTGGTCACAAACGGACAAACTGAGGCTCAGGGCCACCTCACTGCCAGCCTGGTGGTGACAAAATTAGATGCTCCGTTCCTTGACCCAATGCCTAGTGGTTGGATTCTTGCCTCCGGATGCCTCCCACAAGCCTGGTGTAAAGGTGGGTGAGGAACATGGACTGATATCCGCACTCCCCAGTGTAAATGTACCCCAAAAGCCCCATCTTCCTGTGAGAGGCAGGCGCAGTACACATGTGCTGGGAGTGATTCCAGGACAGAAAGAGGCCTCGGCTCCACAATGGATACCGAAGGGTTCCCTCCACTTTGGAGCATCGGGGTCACCTCCCATTCTCGTCCCTCTCTTTGTTCCTTAGCCACTGCGTCTGAGCCCCGCACTTTTTGTATCAGAATGAGTTCTCAGATCTGCTCTTCCTTCCCTTCCCAGTCACCATGGCTTTAACCCAAGCTCACCTCACCTCCTCCTGAGTTCCCATTGTAGCTTCTCCCCTCATCATCCCATTATGCATCTGTTATCATGCTCCCCAGCTTAAGAATCCCCATGTTTTCCCTTATCCTCAGCACCAAGTGCCAGCATCTGTCACACAAGGCCCTTTATAAACAGGGGTCAGCCCCCGTTTGTCCTCATCTTTTGTTTGTCCTCCCCAGGCACCCGCCATGTCAGACACATCGAACTGCTCAGTGGTGCCCCTGTACCTTTGCATGAGCTCTTCCATCCACCTACAGTATTCTTTCTCTAGCATCTGCCCAGAAAACTTGTGTCCATTCTTCAGAGCACAGCTCAAATGCCTTCTAACTCCAGGCACAGCCCTGCATTCACACCTCTATTACAGGCCTTCTTTGAACCATAACCATCATTTATCTATTTGTCTAACCCATTAGACCAGTGGTTCTCAACCTTGGGGTCACATTGCCTCCAGGGAACACCTGGTCATGTCTGAAGACATATTCATTGTCATAGCTTCAGAGAGGAGCACGATTGGTATCTAATGGGTAGAGAGGCCAAGGGCACTGCTAGGTATTCTGCAATGCACAAGACAGCCCCCCACAACCAAGTCTTGCCTGCCCCAAGTGTTAATAGGTTGCAACATTGTGCACTAGAATGTGTGTTTCTGGTGGTGACTTCTTACTTGTATCTTTTAGTCTCCAGTGCTTGGCCTAAAAAGGTGTCCAATAACCGTTTTGAGAATAAATAAGCAAACAGACTGACCGATTATTTCATATACTCTCTATCAGTAGCATGAGACTCACTTTGGAACCGCTAACTTCGCTAACTTAGAACTCAAGAAAGCTGACTAATCGTGAGCGAGCATATAGAAAAGGATGGAATAACGTGTCCTTGAATCAAAATTTGCTTCCAGTGCAGAAAAGGACTGATGTGATCCGTCGGAGTGGATCTCAAGTTAGGTCAGGATGCGTGTCTTCACTGTAGTGCTGTGGTTTTCATGAGCCAGGAGCCTGGGATTGAGAAGGGTTAGGCGAATTCCTCCAGTACGCTCACCCGGCAGAAGTCAGACCTTATTGAGGCAGAGAACGCAAGACCCGGCTCCACATCCTACATGGGTTATGGCCAACTTGGAGACGGTACAGAAAAAATCCATGAAAAGGATGAAAGTTCTGGACACCTAGGCTTGAAGAAGAAAGGCAAAAGAAATCGATATTATTTAACCTCAAAAAAGTGATGGCTAAGGGAGTAGGTATTTTCCAATAACACAGGAGATTGCCAAATGGAGAGAGTGACCCCCCACTCTTTGGCACCCAGGACACAAGGAGAAGAAGCCAGTGGGAGGTGGATGGGAGTGGGAGGGAGATTCAGTGGCTCCCGGACAAAGTGAAGGGATGGCAAGAACTCATGGAGGCTCATCGCTGAGAGTCCTGGAGGACTCTGTGTTTCTTACTTGTTCCCTAGATGCTATCTTTATTCCACCACCAGTACTGACGGAGAGCTGGGGAGAGGGCTATCCAGGCTTTGGGTCTTGCTTCTAGAATTTTCCTTTGAACTGAGAAGGCGGGAAAGACAAGAGGAGCCTGGGAGGCAGAAGGAGGAATCTCGGGGAGGGGGATAAAAAAGGTGAGAAAGCAGGAGAAAGGAAAGAAAGCAAGAGCAAAGAGGCAGATGGAGAGACATCGGGAAAATGTCGAGGCCTCCGCATCTGGAAAACAGACCGGGGTCTATATTTAGACTGCCATGACTTGCAATAATTTGTGTGAGGGGGGGAAAAGGAAAATGTGAAGTTGGCGTCGTTTTGGGGAGGAATGAGTTATAAGAAAAGGATGGCTTGATAGGGGAGAGGCTCAGCCCTTGGCCCTTAGGAAAGGGCATCTGAAGAGTGTAGGCTATCAAGGGTGAGTGATGGTGTTTACCGAGACTCGCTCAGCTCATGTCCCTGTCCCCAGCTGAGACTTCACGGGCATTCCTGGGCGTCCCAGGTGTCTGGCTGCCACAGCACCAAGATGTGTCCGTGATGATGCAGGGTGCTTTCTGGAGAAGGAAGGGTCGAGGCAGAGGCTCTGCAAGGGGCCTCAGGAATACGTGAGCGGCACTCTGTAAATCCTAGGAATTTGTATATATTGCTGAGGCCTTTATCCAGCTGGATTATAAATAGAGGATTAGTTCAAAGGCAGGCAGCCTTTTAAAGAGATGGTGCCAAGCAAAGCCTGCAAACCAAATACAGTAAAACCTCCTTAAGCCCCTATTGGTTTATTCCAAATAGCATCGAAGTCAAAGTAACAGCATTTCCTGGGTTGACTAGGTGCCCCAGTGTCTTTTCAGGGAAAGTGTGGAGGGTTCCAGCAGATCTGTCGTGAAACCTCTGTTAACCAAAGAGAAAACTGTCATTGTGGAGAGTGAACCTTGCTAGCACACTATAAGTTTGCCTTTTGAAACATCACATTTTAAAAAATGCAATCATTCCGGGTGGAAATCTTTCTTTAAAAGAAGTCACGAACTTCCCAGTTTTTAAGATAGGATCTATGGATTTTAATTTAACATTTTTGTTCTTCCCAGGGTCATTTTGATCAGCTTTCGTCACTGTGCTGTCCAAACCTTTGAGATATGTGTGGTCATTTGTTTCTAGTCCAAGTGGGCTCATATTGCATGCTTTTGGGGTTCCTCGGTCTACTTTTTTATCATGGAACATGCCATTTCATGCCTTTGGTGACCTCATGACCCAGCTTCTTTTAGTCTGCTCTGGGTTGAGAAACCAGATAGGCAAACTCGTTAAAATTCTATGCAAAGAAAAAGTAAGTAGATTATGAGTGAAGAACTTAGCCTTTTCTCTTCCACTTGGATTCATCCAGTCTTTCATAGAGGGTAATAGTTCATCTAGCTCCCTGGGGACAGTTGCTTTGAATTATATGCTACTTTAAATAAACCAATATGAGCCCATGAAGATAATTTTGGCTGCTTAGACGTCACTTGGCTTCTTTCCAGGTTCTGGGCTGATTTTAGACAGTGAGGTGTTTGGGGAATTGTGTTCTGGGTAGATGAAGTCTTACCCCATTTGCAGTCTACATTCCCAAGGCCCTTGCATTTGAGGTAAGTGGGTTTTTTGCTTACCTATATTTGAGGTCAGTAGAGTGATTAAACCCAGTGTAAGAAAGAGATTGTAAACAATCACCCTGGCCACTTGTTCATTAATGGCTCATTTTCTATCTCCTGGAAGTTGATGGGGACTTCTGAGCAGGATGCTGAGCAACAGGGGCACATTAAAGTACAGAAGGTGCCTGGGTGGCTCAGTCAGTTGGGCGTCTGCCTTCAGGTCAGGTCATGATCCTGGAGTCCAGGGATCGAGCCCCAAATCCGGCTCCCTGCTCGGCGGAGAGTCTGCTTCTCCCTCTGACACTCACCACTCTCAGGCTCTCTCTCTCTCATTCTCTCTCTCAGATAAATAAAAAAAATGAAAAAAAAAAAAGTACAGGAGAATAAGGGCACCTGAGTAGGTTAAGTCTCCAACTCTTGATTTTAGCTCAGGTCATGATCTCAGGATTATGAGACTGAGCTCCTGGTCAGGCTTTGAGTCTGCTCAAGATTCTCTCCTTCTCTCTCTCTGCTCCCCCAACTCTCTGCTCGCATGCACTCTCTTTCTCTCAAATAAATAAATAAATAAATAAATAAATAAATAAAATCTTAGGGGGAAAAAAGAGTGGGAGGATAGTGACTCCAAGGTATTGGGTTATATTGTTCAGGGAAGCAGGAAGAAACTGGATATTCAAAATGGCTGAAAACAAGCCAAGCCAGCCTGGGAGGGCCTAAAGGTCCTTGAGTTGTTTTTGGCATCTTCTGATTAAGCAGTGAAACTCTTTCTGTGGTTAATTAGATTTGATGCTTTGTAAAGTCCTCAAACAGCTGATTTCCCATCAGCAAAGACTAGACATTCCTGAGAGACATTAGGCTCTATGAGGGAAAGTGACTTTATATTCTCTCAGGCCAACAGGCCAAGAGGTGACTCTCAGAGGCCCTGCAGCCAGGCTGTCCCCTCAAGGCAGCCCTGTAAGCGAATCTCACATTCTTTCAGCAGTGTCCTGAGAAGTGCTCTTCCTGACTCCTGCATGAGAGCTCGGGGTCAGGCTTATTCTGCTCTCATATCAGGATCAGATTAAAAGACAGTTGGTCTTTTTGCTGAAGGTGTTCCTCATGGGCAGTCTTTCCCACATGCAGATCTGAGGAAATCTGTCCTCAGCAGCCATGTTCTGGAGCCCATGCCTCATTTCTCCCCTTAATGTGACTGGACCAGGGGTAGGCATCTGACCCAAGGATGGCCACTAATTGGTGACTCACCAATGATGACCAATGACTGGGGTGGCCTGGCTCACAAAGATGAGCTGAGGTAAAGAAATCCTTTCAGAGGAATCTAGGATCGAAAATGGAAAGACCGGGCCAACTGGCAATGGACACTGGGGTGAAAATGTAGCTGTGGAGTGGGGACCCTGATGTTTGTCTGGAAGCTGACCATACTTTGGTGAAGGGGAAAGTGGGTGTAAGAATGGAGGGTGTGTTTCCTGAGAACAAGTAGAATGCAAAACCAGGGAGAGAGAGGTGTGTGAGTTCCTCACAGCCTGGCTGTTCTCATGAGTCTGCTTAAGCTTGTGTTTCTGTCTGGGGATTTCTAGGATCTATGGCCTCTGCAATAAAAAGGGCTTCGTCTAAGATTTCTGCTATCTCTCTCTTTAAAAAAAAAAAAAAAAGATTTTATTTATTTATTTGACAGGCAGAGATCACAAGCAGGCAGAGAGGGGGATGGAAGCAGGCTCCCCGCAGAGCAGAGAGCTGGATGTGGGGCTCGATCCCAGGACCCTGGGATCATGACCTGAGCTGAAGGCAGAGGTTTTAACCCACTCAGCCACCCAGGCGCCCTCCTGCTATCTCTTTAAAACACTTTCTTGCGTGCCCGGAGCTTGAGGCTAGACCCATCTTAACACGTGCTTCTCAAACCTGAGGAATTCCATGCCTGACTTTTCCCCAGAGGACCCATTTTCCAAGACTTTAGTCCTTAAGTTGTCTTTTTCTCATCCCTCCTAAAGATTTCCAAATCCTTCATGTTCCACTGCTTTGACTAGTACCATGGTTGCCCCTGGGGATGGCCAGAATTGGTTTTTGTGCACATCGTGCTCCTGGCCATCTGTCCTAGGACTGCACTCTGCTTGATTTCCTAATGACAGAGTTGTCCTCTGGGCTGACTCGCAGCTCTGCTTCTCCTTCCCCCAGTTTCCCCAGGGTCATTGCTGTTACAAGATGCCAGGGCAGGAAGGGACTTAGCAGTCATCTAGACCATCCCTGTCATTTTAGTAATGAGGAAACTGAGTCCCATAGAGGCTACATAACTTGCCCAAGGTCAGGCAAAGTTGAATAACTTGCTTTTCTCTCACTGTGTACGTGCGCGCCGCACATGTGAGTTTTTGCCATTTTTGAGCTTCATCTCAATAGTTTAAAAATTCTTCTTCAAGCGTCAGAGGACGTTTTGAAGTGTGCATATTCAAATTCAAATACATTATTTGTAATCCTTGGTGACTGATCGAGATGAATGTGAAGATGTTCCACAGAACCCTGTAAATGCTTAGGGTAAAATGAACCCACAAATATCCTACCAATACCCATCTTTTATATGGCTGATCTCTGAAGTAGGATATGTGCAAGCTAACTTATTGGGGTAAGTGAAAAAGATTAGGATGTCTATTAAAAACATTTTTTTACTATAATATATACAATATAAAACACAACATACACATATATATTTGCAAGTCTACAATTTTTTTGTAATAAGCATGTGCAATCGACCTTAACACACAGTTCAAGGTCACAGTTGCTGTTCACAAAAAGACTATATAATATAACGTGAGGGAGGTTGTGTAAATTCACCCTAACTCTGCTTTATGCAATCCCACTGGAAGAGGAGTACTTGTACTTCACAACTGGAAACTCAACAAGAAGAAAATGATACAATATTCATTTTTTTCCTAAAGATTTTATTTATTTTTTTAAGTCCTCTCCATACCCAGTGTGGGGCTCAAACCTATAACCCTGAGCTCAAGATAGCCAGGCACCCCTACAAAATACTTTCAATAAAAATTAATTTAGCACTCTTAACTTTTCCTTTTTTTTTTAAACTTCTAAGGAAAATAAGAAGAGACAATTACTTTGTTACCATGAAAATACTTTTTTGTATCTTAAATAAAAAGCCAAAGCTATACTTAATGGCACAACATTAGATGAATTCTTGCTAAATGCAAGGATAAAATAAGGATGCTAGCTACTACTTTACTATGCAGTTTTATTCCATAACAATAATTTTGAAGTTTCCTCCCATGTGGTAACATACAATATGGCAATAGGAGGTAAAACTCTTGGAAAGGAGAGAAACAAAATTAAGCTACACTAAAACTGATTAATGTAAGCTACAGGAGTAACTACCAACAAGAAAAGCAAATCATGTCAACATCCTCCAATGATCTGAGAATACACAGATAGAAATTCCTTTATATTTAGAATGTTAATGTTGGAAGAAATCTTCAAAATATATCTGACCTACAGAAGATGCACAATAAATACTTGTTGAATGCATGAACGACTAAATGACATAAATAAGGTCACTTTAAGAGAAAATGGTTGTGCTTTATGTCAACGAAGAGGGACCCAAATCACAGAGAAGGAAAGGACTTTATTCAGCAAATAGAGCTGAGACAAATTAAAGATTTAAGAGAAAAATGGATTTAGAAGCTCATTGCACATTGTTTCCAAATAAACTCCATATGGTTTAGAGAGTTAAATGCAAAAAAAAAAAAAAAAAACAATCAAAAGAATCTTTACAGTTATCTAGAAGGAAATATAGGTGTACAGATACATTTAATCTCTAGATGAGGAGGGACTGTAGGCCACGGCAAGAAAGATTTATGAAAGAATTGGAACTCTGATTACGCGCAATGTTTTACATGCCTTTACTTTGGAAAATAATAGACAATTAAAAAAGCAAACAACAAACTGGGAGAAATATTTGTAGCAAAATGGGAAACACATAAGGTATTATCTTGGAAGAGACCCTGTAGATTGACAAGAAAAACAAAAATATAAGCCAAGTCAGGAGCATGTAGTTAACATAAAAAGAAGTAGTTAACATAAAAGACCAGCCTTGGGAAAATGACGGGTCAATTTTACCGACGATCAAAACTTTTTGAATGATCATTTTCTATCAGAGAAACAAAGTTTTGTTTATTTCTTTATTCTTTTATTTAAAAAAATTTCCTTTATTATATATTATTTAATTTTTTAACTTAAATTCAAGTTAGTTAACATATGGTGCAGTATTGGTTTCAGGAGTAGAATTTAGTGATGTAACACCGAGTGCTCATCATATCGCATGCCCTCCTTAATGCCCATCACCCAGTTACCCCACCCCCCACCCACCTCCCCTCTAGCAACCCTCAGTTTGTTCTCTATAGTTAAGAGTCTCTTATGGTATCCCCCTCTCTCTGTTTTTATTTTATTTTATTTTTCCTTCCCTTCCTCTATGTTCATCTGTTTGGTTTCCTAAATTCTACATATGACCAAAATCACATGATATTTGCCTTTCTCTGACTGACTTATTTTGCTTAGCCTAATACCCTCTAGTTCCATCCACATTGTTGAAATAACTCAAAGCTGTCACCTTTGTAAGGAAACCGGCATTTTCATTCACTCTTGGGGGAGAGGAAGCTGGCCTTGTTTTACTGAAAAGACCTTTGGCCATAGGCATCCAGAGCCTTGAAAACGCTCATCAATTTTGTTCCATTAATCCCACTCCTGGGAATTCTACCTTTGGTAAGTTTGCTAGATTTAGCATATAGGATAATCAGTTAAATTTGAACTTCAGGCATATAATGAGTACTCTTTAAGGATAAGTTTGTTTCTGACAATATTTTGGGCAACTTATACTATAAAATTACCCATTGTTAACCTGAAATTCAAATTTAACTGGGGATCCTGCACTTTGCCTGTTGATCCCTGCTTATCCCTATTTATAATCTAAACTGCAGCAAAGATTTATGCACAAAACAAAGATTTTGTTTGCAATTTTATTTATAACAGCAAAAATACTCAGAGAAAAAAAATCCTAAATTTCCAGCAATAGGAGAATGAGAGAGGGGTCTGTGTCCGAAGTCGGTTTTTGAAAAAAAATTTATTTATTTATTTTAAAGATTTTATTCATTTATTTGAGAGATCACAAATAGGCAGAGAGGCAGGCAGAGAGAGGGAGAGAGAGAGAGGGAGAGAGGAGAAAGCAGGTTCCCTGCTGAACAGAGAGCCCGATGTGGGACTCCATCCCAGGACCCTGGGATCATGACCTGAGCTGAAGGAAGAGGCTTCACCCACTAAGCCACCCAGGCACCCCTGTGTCCAAAGTTTTTAATGCCAATACTTACAAAAGAAAATAAACTTTAAAAACCAGAAGGGGCCCCACACCCATTGGGATGCGACTATCAAAAAACCGCAGAAAAGAGCAAGCATTGGGAAGGACGTGGAGAAGAAATTAGAACCGTGGGTGTGGCTGGTGGGAATGCCAATCCGTACAGCCCATGTACGAGAAGGTATAAAACATTAAAAATAGAAGTACGATGTGATCCTGCGACTTCACTTCTGGGTATATCCCCCAAAGAAGTGAAAGCAAGGTCTCCAGGAGATGATTTGCCCACCCGTGTTTATAGCAGCATTACTCACAACAGCTAAAGCAGGAAGACAGCCCATGTGCTTATTGGCGGGGCATGGATAAGCGGAATATGGCATCCGCCTGCAGTGGAATGCTGTTCCGATGTAAAAAGGAAGGCAGTGCTGACATGGGCTACAATGTAGATGACCCTTGAGGACACGACACTGGGTGACCTAAGGCTGTCACAAAAACACAGGTGCTGTATGGTTCCACGTTCAGGAGGTGCTGGGAGTAGTCAGAATCCTAGAGACAGAGGGTAGAAGGGCGGCTGCGAGGAGTCGGGGAGGAGGAATGGGGAACTGGCGTTTGAAGGGGACAGTTTCAGTTCTGCCAGATGACAAAGAGTTCTGGATATGGACGGCGGTGATGGTCGCAGGACACTGTGCATGCACTTAGTGTCCCCCAACTGCATACTTAAAAATGGTTTAGATGGTAACTTTTAGCGTATTTTACCACAGTAAAAAATTTTTTAAAAAGAGAAGAGGAGGGCCGGAGCTATGAGCCCGAGTGCATAAAACAATACACTCAGGAGAGAAACACAAAATGTCAACGAGGGCCCTCCTGAAGCAGTGACACGAAGGGTTATTTTTATTCTCTTCTTGGTACAGTTCTGTTTTGACTAATTCTCCAGCATGAGCACACAAAACCTTTTTTGGGGGTGGAGGAGGTGGTCAGTAAAACCAATTAAGAAAAAGAAAATAAAACAAAACTGACTCAGGGTTTGATGGAAACCTGCGTTGCCAAGCTTGATGCCACAGCTAGGAGGGTGGGAAGGGGAGCCGGGAAATGTCCTGGAGGCAACGCTTCAAGCTTTCTCTCCTCTTCAGGGTGTGATTTTGGAAGGAGGACAACCCTTAGGGTGGTCTGTGGGCTTCAGAAGGTAGTAGGGAAACCTGTTTCCAGATGGGGCCCCAGGAGGGTCTCCACGCCTCAGAGGTTTGCTGTCCATGGCCCTTAGATGGTCTCACAGAGAAGGGTTCCCGGGGTGGGGGGCGGTTTCAGGGGCCGGTGGGGGGGGGGGGGATGGGAAGAGAAGTGGCAGAAAGAGGTAGGTCCTATAGCCACGTGACCCGGAACAGGCCTTACAGCAGGGGTCCTGGGCCATGGTCAGGCACCAGAAGGGAGGGGCAGACACATGACCCTGCATGGCCCTCCTCCTTACCCCCCAAAGACCGTAGGGACAAACTTCAAGTCTGAGTATCCAGTAGGTGCTCACTGCATAACTTATGATGAACAGGTAAATAAATGCTTGTTGCATGAATGAGGATGCCATGATGACTAGGGTAAGCCTAAAACAAGGCCCAGGAAGAGAAAGGGAGAAGGGGGAGTCTTGGGACAGAAGAGGAGGGAACAGACGGAGGCAGACAGTGGCAGAGTGCCCCCATAACAAAGAGTAGGCAGCTCCGGGAAAGGCTGGCGACCCACCCTGGGAGAGGCCAAGTCCAAAATGGAAGCTGAGAGATGGTGGCTTTCTGATTCTAGCACCTTCTCTCATGCAGAGAGGCCCTGCCTCCCTTTCCATCTCAGTTCTTCTTCCCTGGGAACCTGTGTCTCTGCAGGGAGTGGGGTGGCTGGACCCGATGCTGTTGGGGTTGAGGCATGGCCTTTGAGGAGGGGTGGGTGACCCTGCCAGACCTTCCAGAGAAGGGAAGACGGAGGACTGGGCTGGTTTCTTTCCTGGCACGTGTTTAGCATCAATGGTATTTTCTGTGAGTTATGTGTTCTGAACACGTGTGCCCCTTCCGCAGAGGACCAGGATAAAAGGAAGTGATACAGGCAGACCTCATCCTAGCACACTTCACTTTATCATGCTTTGCAGATACTGTGTTTTTTACAGACTGAAGTTTCAAGATTGCCATGGAGGAAGTAATGGCAGATGTGGTGGAAATAGCCAGAGAGCCTAGAATGAGAAGTGGAGCCTGGAGATGGGACGGAATTGTGGCGATCTTGTGATCAAACTTGGACAGATAGTGGGGGGACGGAGTGGCTTCCTGCAGATGAGCCAAGAAAGTGGTTTCTTGAGGTGGGATGGTCTCCTGGGGACGGTGCTGCCAAGACTATTGAACTGACCACCAAGGATTTATTTAAATAATTAATTAATTTATTTTTTAAAAATTTATTTATTTGAGAGAGAGAGACAGTGAGAGAGAGAGAGCATGAGAAGGGAGAAGGTCGGAAGGAGAAGCAGACTCCCCATGGAGCTGGGAGCCCGATGCGGGACTCGATCCTGGAAGTCCAGGATCATGACCCGAACCGAAGGCACTTGCTTAACCAACTGAGCCACCCAGGTGCCCAACCACCAAGGAGTTAGATTATGACATAAATGCATTTGATAAAGCAGCCTCAGGGTTTGAGAGGATGGACTCCAATTTCGGAAGAAGTAAAGTGCCCTCGAACAGCGTTGCATGCTACAGAGAAATCGTTCGCAGGAGGAAGAGTCAGCTGACATCCTGAACTCCGTCACTGTCTTATTTTAAGAAACTGTCACAGCCACCTAACAGCCAGCAGCCATCGGCACCGAAGGGAGACTTTCCACCGGCAAAAGATTACGACTCACTGAAAGCTCAGTTGATGGTTAGCACTTTTTAGCTATGAAGTTGTTTTTTTTTAATTTTTTAAGATTTTATTTTTATTTATTTGACAGAGAGAGAGCGATCACAAGTAGGCAGAGAAGCAGGCAGAGAGAGAGGGGGAAGCAGGCTCTCCACTGAGCAGGGAGCCCAATGTGGGATTCAATCCCAGGACCCTGGG
>NW_022632014.1:0-19633 GCF_010015895.1 Lontra canadensis
AGATATAAAATGATTGAATGGATAAGAAAGCAAGACCCATCTATATGCTGTCTACAGGAGACTCACTGCAGACCTAAATACACATTGAAAGTGAAGGGACAGAAAAACATTTACCATGCAAATGAAAGTGAAAAGAAAGCAGGGGTAACAATACTTATATTGGAGGAAATAGACTTAAAAAAAAAAAAGACTGTAACAAAAGACAATGGACACTACATAATGATAAAGAGAGCAAATCAACAAGAAGATGAAACAATGGTAAATATTTATGAACCCAACCTGGGAACACCTAAATACATAAAGCAACTATTAGACCTATACCCCTGGGGCTAATAATACCTTATATGTTAATAAAAAAATAAAAAATTATAAAATTTTTTAGAAAAGCAACTATTAACAAACATAAGGGAAGAAATGGATAGTAATGCAATAATAGTAGGAAACTTTTTAGCACGACACAAACATCAATAAATAGATCATCTGGACAGGCTCAGCAACAAAAGAGTAGCTTTGAATAACACATTGGACCAGATGGGCCTAACAGATATATTCAGAACATTCCGTTGAAAAACAGCAGAATACACATTATTCTCAAGTTCACATGGAATATTCTCCAGAATAGTTCATGTTTTAGGCCACAAAACAAGACTCAATAAATTTTAAAAAGATTATCATATCATATATCTTTTTTGACCACAATAGTACGAAACTAGTTACCAATCACAAGACAGGATCTGGAAAGAACACAAATACATGGAAACTAAATAACATGCTACTAGAAAATGAATGTGTCGGCCAAGAAATAAGAGAGGGTAATTTAAAAAATGGAGTTAAGAGAAAATTTAAACACAGTGGTCTAAAATTTTGGGGATGCAACAAAAACTGTTCTAAGAGGAAAGTTCTTAGCAATATAGGTCTACCTCAAGATGCAAGAAAACTTGCAAATAAACAACTTAACCTTATACCTAAAGGAGCTAGAAAAGAAGAACAAAGGCCAAAGCCAGCAGAATGAAGGAAATAATAAAGATGAGAGCAGAAATAAATGAAATGGAGACCCCACCCCACCCCCCCAAAAAAAAACAAAACAATACAACCAATAGAACAGATAAATGAAACCAGCAGCTGGTTCTCTGAAAAGATCAACAAAACCAATAAACCTTTAGCCAGACACATTAAAAAAGAAAAACAAGAAATCAAATAAATAAAATCAGAAATGAACAGGAGAAATAATAGACCCCACAGAAATACAAAAGATTGTAGAAGAATATTATGAAAAACTATGTATCAACACATTGGACAACCTAGAAAAAAGGATATATTCCTAGGAACATAAAACCTTCCGAAACCGAATAAGGGAAAACTAGGAAATTTGAACAGATTGATTACTAGCAAAAAAAGTTCAATCAGTTACCAAAAAACTCCCAATATACAGAAGGCTAGGAGCAGATGGATGAACAGGTGAATGCTACCAAACATTTAAAGAAAAGTTAATCTCTGTTCTTCTCAATCTATTCCAAAAAATAGAGGAAATAAGCTCCAAATTCATTCCCTAAGTCCACTATTACCCTGATACCAAAATTAGATAAAGACTTAAAAAAAAAAAAAGAGACAGAGAGAACAATAGGCCAATAGCTCTGATAAACTCAGACGCAAAAATCCTCAGCAAAATATTAGTAAATCAAACCAACAATACACTTTAAAAAATCACTCATGATAATCAAGTGGGATTTATTGCAGGGAAGCAAGGATACTTAAATATTCACAAATCCATCAGTGTGATGCATCACCCTAATAAAAGAAAGGACAATCTCATGATCATCTCCGTAGATGAAAAAAAAAAAAAAAAAAGCATTAGACAAAGTACAACATCCATTCATAATAAAAACTCTCAAAAACGGTTTAGAAGGAACATAACTCAAGATAATAAAGGCCATATATAAAAAAATCCACAACTAACATCATACCCAATACTGAAAAACTGAGAGATTTTACTCTAAGATCAGGAAAAAAATAAGGTTGTCCACCCTGACCACAGTTCTTCAAAACAGTATTGGAAGTCCTAACCACAGTGATCAGACAAGAAAAAGAAATACAAAGCAACCAAATTGCCAAGGCTGAAGTAAAATTTCACTATTGGCAGGTGCCACAATACTATATACAGAAAACACTTATGACCTCACCAAATAATTACTAGAACTGATAAATGAATTCAATAACATTGCAGGATACAAAATTAATATACAGAAATCTATTTCACTTCTATGCACTAATAATGAAGTAGCAGAAAGAGAAATTAAGAAAACACTCCTGTTTACAATTCCACCAAAAATGAAAAATACATATAGGCCTAAACATATCCAAAGAGGTGAAAGACCTGTTCTCTGAAAACTTGAAGAGAAATTAAAGACACAAATGGAAAGATAAAACAATGTTATACTCATGAATTGAAAGAATTAATCTTGTAAAAATATCCATACTACCCAAAGCCATCAACAGATTCAACGCAATTTCTATCAAAATACCAACAGTGTTTTTCACTAAACTGGAGCAAATAATCCTAAAATTTGTATGGAACCATAAAAGACTCTGAATAGCCAAAGCAATCTTGAGAAAGAAGAATCAAGCTGGAGTTATCACAATCCCAGATTCAAGATATACTACAAAGCTGTGGTAATGAAAGCAGTATGGTACAGGCACAAAAATGGATATGTAGATCAATGGAAAAAAGTAAAGAATTAAAAAATAAACCTACACTTGTATGGTCACTTAATCTATAATAAAGGAGGCATGAATATCCAATGGGAAAAAGAGTCTTTTCAACAAATGCTGATGGAAAAACTGGACAGCTACATATAAAAGAATAAAAGTGGACCACTTTCTTACTCCTCATACACAAATAAAATTACAATGGACTAAAGACCTAATGTGAGACATAAAACCATAAAATTCCTAGAAGACAACATAGGAGTTAATTTCTTTGACATTGGCTGGAGAAACACTTTACTGATACATCTCTTCTGGCAAGGGAAACAAAAGCAACATTAAACCGTTAGGAGTATGCAAAAACAAAAATTTTGCCCAGTGAAGGAAACCATCAACAAAACAAAAAGGCAACCTACTGAATAGGAGAAGATATTTGCAAATGATATGTGATAAGGGGTTAATATCCAAAATGTATAAAGAACTTACAAATAAACACTACCCTCCAAAATAATACAATTAAAAATATGGCAAAGGACTTGAGTAGACATTTTCCAAAGAGACATACAGATTGTCAACAGATGCTCTTCATCACTAATCATATGAGGGAAATGCAAATGGAAACCACAATGGGATATCACTTTACATCTATCAGAATGTCTAAAGTCAAGAAGACAAGAAATAAGTGTTAGTGGATGTGGAGAAAAAGAAACCCTCAGGCTCTGCTGGTCATAATGCAAATTGGTGAAGCCACTGTGGGAAACAGTCTGGTCCCTCAAAAAATTAAAAAAAGAATTAACATATGAT
Organism: Lontra canadensis; assembly: GCF_010015895.1. Classification (NCBI taxonomy): domain Eukaryota; kingdom Metazoa; phylum Chordata; class Mammalia; order Carnivora; family Mustelidae; genus Lontra; species Lontra canadensis. Next base: position 3,508 of record NW_022632014.1, read on the forward strand.
CAAGTTATTCCATTATGGGGTGTTTACCCAAAGAAAACACAAACACTAATTTGAAAAGATATACACATCCAATGTTTATTGTAGCATTATTTATAATATCCAAGATACTGAAGCAATCCAAGTAACCATCAGTAGATGAATGGATAAAGAATAAGTGAGGTGTACACACGCACACACACACACACACACACACACAGGAATATTATTCAGCCATTAAAAATGAAATCTTGCCATTTCCAGCAATATCGATGAATCTGGTGAATATAATGCTAAGTGAAATGGGTTAGTCAGAGAAAGATAAATACCATATAATTTCACTCACATGTGGAATTTAAGAAAAGACAAATGAACAAATAAAGAGAAAGAGATAAATAAACAAAAAAAATCAGACTCTTAAACAGAGAACTGGTGGTTGCCAAAGAAGTGGGTGTGGAAATTGGTGAAATAATAAAGGGGATTAAGAGTACACTTACCCTGAAGAGCATTGAGAAATGTATAGAACTGTTGAATCATCACATCGTACACCTGAAAGTAATATAACACTGTAAGTTAATTACATTTGATTTTTTTAAAGGAAGACACCAGACAATTCATAGGGCCAAAGAGTACAATAACTGAACTGAAAAATGCCCTAGAGCGGTTCAACAGCAGACTAATGAAGTAGAACATTTCGGTGACTAGAAGACATGACAATAGAACTCACCCAAACAGAACAACAACAACAACAACAAAGAATTTAAAAGGAGAATATCACTTAAAGGAACTGTGGGACAACATTAAGCAGAATAACCTAGAAAATATGGATCTCAGAGAGAGAAGAGTGGGACAAAGGAGCAGAAACTTACTTGAAGAAATAATGGCTGAAACATTCCTAACTTGTGGAAGGAAACAGACCCTCCATGTCCAGGATGTACAAAATTCCAAGTAAGGTGAACCCAAAGAGATCCACACCAAGGCACATTATAATGAAAATGTCAGAAGTTAAGTAATTTTTTAAATATCAAGAGAATGACAACTTATTGTGTATAAGAGAACCCCTTTAACATAACCAGAAACATTAAGATAATGTTTCATCAGAAGCTTTTCAGGCCAGAATGGAGTGGCACAATACAGCCAATGTGCTAAAAGGAAGAAAAAAATTTACAACCAAGAATACTTTACCAGGCAAGGTTATTGTTCAGAATTGAATATGAAATAAAGAGTTTTCTAGACAAATAAAAGCAAAAATTCCTCACCACTAGACTGGTCTTAAAAAAATGTTAAAGGGTCTTCTTTAGCAGGAAAGACAATGTAATATCTAGATACAAGAAAATATATGCAAGTAAAAATCTCACTAGTAAAGGCAAAACTATAGTGAGTTTAATGGATTAACCACTTTTAAAGCCAATATAAAATTTAAAAGACAAAAGCAGTAAAATTAACTATAACTACAATAATTAGTTAAGGGATACGCAAAATAAAAAGATATAAAATATGACATCAAAAACATAAAACGGGGGAGTGAAAATGTAAAAAGTTTTCAGATTGTGTTCAAATTTAAGTTACTACCAGCTTGAAATAGATGGATATATACAGAGACTGTTATATGTGATCCTAATGGTAACCATAAAACAAAAACCTACCACATACATTGAGAAGGTAATGAGAAATTAATCAAAACATAACACTAGAGAAATTCACCATCTCACAAAGGAAGAGAGCAAAAGAAAGGAACAGAGAGGAATGACAAAACAGCTAGAAAACAATTCGTAATGGCAATAAGTACACACCTATTAATAATGATTGCTTTAAATACATAGACTAAATTCTCCAATCAAAAGACTGGAATGGGGGCACCTGGGTGGCTCAGTGGGTTAAAGCCTCTGCCTTTGGCTCAGGTCGTGATCCCAGGGTCCTGGGATCGAGCCCCACATCGGGCTCTCTGCTTAGCGGGGAGCCTGCTTCCTCCTCTCTCTCTCTCTGCCTGCTTCTCTGCCTACTTGTGATCTCTGTCTGTCAAATAAATGAATAAAATCTTTAAAAAAAAAAAAAAAGACTGGAATGGCTAAATGGGTAAACAAAACAAGACTCAGCTACATGTTTCCTGGAAGAGACCCATTTCAGATCTTAGAACATACACGGACTAAAAAAGTGAAAGGATGCAAAAAAAATTTTCATGCAAATGGAAATTAAAAGAAAGCTGGATTAACTATACTAATATCAGACAAAATAAAACTTAAAATGAAGACTGTGATAAAAGACAAAGAAGGACATTACATAGCTAGAGGTTTCAATCCAAAAAGAGGATATAATATTTATAAATAGTTACTCACCCAATACAGGAACACCTAAATAAACAAGTATCAACAAGTATCAACAGACCTAAAAAGAGAAATTGACAGTGATACAATAATTGCAAGGGACTCTAAAATCCCACTTACAACAATGCACACATCATTCAGACAGGAAATCAATAAGGAAACCTCAACCTTAAATGACCCATTAGACCAGATTGACTTAATAGATAGATAGAATATTTCATCAAAAACATCAGAATACACATTCATCTCAAGAGTACCATCACATGGCACATTCTCCAGGATAGATAAGACTTGCCTAAAACAAATCTCAATAAACATTAAGAAGACTGAAATTATATCAAACATGTTTTCTGACCACAATGATATGAAATGATATTAATTACAAGAAGAAAACCGGAAAACTTACAAAGATACGGAGATTAAACACCATGCTAATGAACAACCAATGTATCAATAAAGTAATCAAAGGAGGGATCAAAAAGTACAAAAGGCAAGTGAAAATGGAAACAAAGCCCCCCAAAATCTTTGCAGAAAAAACAGTTATCTGGGGGAAGAAAGGGAAGTTCATAGTGATACAGGCTTAACTCAAGACACAAGGAAAAAAATCTCAAATAAGTAATTTAACTTCACACCTAAAGGAACTAGAGAAAAAAGAGCAAACAAAAGCCAAAGTTAGCAAAAGGAAATAATAAAGATCAGAGCAAAAATAAATGAAATAGAGACTAAAAACGTAGTAGAAAAGATCAATAAAACTAAGAGCTGGTTCTTTAAAAAGGAGAAACAAAATTGACAAACCTTCAGCTAGATTCAACAAGAAACAAAGTTAGAAGGCTCAAATAAATTAGAAATGAAAGAGGAGTTACAATTGATACCAGATATACAAAAGGTAATGAGAGACTACCTGAAAAATTATATGCCAACAAACTGGACAACTTAGAAGAAATGAATAAATTCCTAGAAACAAAGAGTCTTTCAAGATCTAATTGTAAAGAAATAGAAAATCTGAATAGACTAATTACTAGTAAGAAGAGTGAATCATTAATCAGAAACCTCCCAACACACAAAAGCTCAAGACTGGATGGCTTCACTGATGAATACTACCAAATATTCAAAAAAGACGTAATAGCTATCCTCACAATTTTCCAAAACATTAAAGAGGAGAGAATGTCTCTATACTCATTTTATGAGACCAGCATTACCTAGATACAAAATCAAGCCTCTTACTAGTCACCCCAGATTGAAGCCTGCCACTCAGCAGGTTCCACACATGGGCTTAGAACCCCTGGTCAGCCTTGCTCCTGTCTCATCCTTAAGAACAACCTGACAACTAAGAATCACCAACAGTTGAGAAAAGTCTACGGTATGATGAAAAAAAGATAAGGAGACAAAAACCAATCCCAAAGGAAACATACAATTCAGGGAAGATAAGAAGAGTCAAATAAGCCCCCCCCCAAATTATTTGTCACTAAAGAGATGAGAAATGACATTCTCTCTATGAAGCAAAAACATGATGCCATAAAAAGGAAGAATCAGAAAATGGGACAGATGGAGTGCCTGGCTGGCTCAGTCATTAGAGCATGTGACTCTTGATCTCAGGGTTGTGAGTTCAAGCCCCAGACAGGGTGTAGAGATAACTTAAAAAAGAGAAAATCTTAAAAAAAAAAAAAAAAAAAAAAAAAAAAAAGGGACAAAATCCTTGGAAATGAAATATTTAAGAGAAGATGGTAAGATATATTAGAAAAAATCACCCAAAATCTGGAGCAAGAAAATGTAAAATACGAGAGTATAAACACACAGAAGGTTGATCCAAGAGGGGATCCAATAAAAGACTAGTAGTAATTACAGGAAGAACAGAGAAACTGGGCGGGGGGAAAGATACCAATGAGGGGCACCTAGGTGGCTCCATTAGTTAAGTGTCCACCTTTGGCTCAAGTCATGATTCCAGAGTCCTGGGATCGAGTCCCTCAGCAGGCTCCCTGCTCAGTGGGGAGCCTACTTCTCCCACCACCTGGTGCTCCCTCTACTTGTGCACGCGCTCTCTCTCTGGCAAATAAATAAATAAACTCTTTTAAAAAAAGAAATAATACAGGGAAAATTTCTACAACTAAAGATACGAGCTTTCAATCAAAAAGGGCCTCCTGGGTTTTGATTAGGAGGAGTGGAAAAGACCACACATCATTTGGAAATTTTAGAACAAGTTATACAGAGAGGATCCTAAGAGTTCTCCTGGGGTGGAGGAAGAGCAACTCCTATAAGAAACAGGAATCCTACTGGCATGACATTTTCCAGTAGCTCCACTAGAAACAGTGGTGTAACAGCATCAACATCCAGGAGAAAAATGATTTTCGACTTGAGAAATCTATACCCAGTCAGATTCATTGTGAGGACAAAATAACGAAGACTTTGTTAGACACGCAAAGACTTGGAAAGCTTACTGGCCATCTACCTTTCTTGAGAAGTTATTTGAACCCGTAGTCCAGTGAAAGAGCCAAGTAACAGGAGGAAGACACGGGACCTGGAAATCACCGATGTAACCAAGGGTATCAGCTATGTGGTGTTTTGTATTTGAACAAGAGTAAGACTGTAGGAAAGGAAGGAATTTCATACAACATAGAGTTGGAGGATTCCAAGGAATAGAATGGGCAAGATGGCACAGATTTTCCTTGAAAAGAAAACTCTAGGAAAAGAAAAAGAAGAAAACTAACCATGGTTTTGAGCAATTGAACAGTACAGGGTTGTGACACTGAGTACAGACAAGGAATCACACTTCTTGTCTCTGTGGTGAAGAAAAGTGTTAATACCACTTATTGCTTACCGTCTAAGTGACTCGGACTTTACCCTAAGGACAAACTATAGAAGACAATATGGTTACAGAATGGAATGTAAATGCTCGGTCATGGAAATCTAAGTCAGAGCCCAGCTTAATGTAAATGTTGGAGGGAGAAGTGGAGGGAGTGTGTGCCTGGCTGGCTCAGTTGGAAGAACATGTGACTTTTGTTGTACTTTGAGTTGTGAGTTCAAGCACCATGCTGTGTGGAGAGATTACTTAAATAAATAAGAAAAAAAAAAGAAAAGAAAAGAAAAAAAAGAAAAGAAAAGAAAAGAAAAGAAAAGAAAAGAAAAGAAAAGAAAAGAAAAGAAAAGAAAAGAAAAGAAAAAGTGTAGGAGGCCCTGGAGCTCAAATACTATCCTCTCACAAAAACCCTCCTCTACAGCACAAGAGAGGCTGTCTCAATTTAAGAGAAGAGAAAGCAAAAATTAAGGAAATTAAAGTTGTAAAAGTAAACAATAGAACTAAAAATAGTGATGTGTGTGTGTGTGTGTTTGTGCGTGCTGAGGAGGTGGGTGGGGATGTTAAGTGCTCTGTCTTTATCTGTCATGGCAAGAGTCAGTAAATAATGTCAGTGGCTCAGTCCTATCTGCATGGTTGGGAGCATCAGCACGGGAATGAAAAGCCAGGAACGTAAAAGTGGTTGTACTTACAACGTAGGACTGAGGCTGGAAGTAAAATCAAGGAACTTCTTGCTGTAAATACTCCTGTACCATTGTCCCCTCCCCACTTTAACTCTAACAAAAAAACAAACCCAGCATAACAACCTACCTTACAGGGTTGTGTGAGGGTCAGGGGTAACCTATGGCTCATGGCTGGAAATTTAATTCAGCAGCCACCTTGTGGCTGTGATTAGCAGAATTAGCTCCTGGGTTGGTGCTTCTGCCCTCCCCACCCTGGGTTGTGGATGTGTTTGTTTTTTTCTCCCTTCCTGGGGGAACCTGGGTGGTTTCTAGCTCCAACTGTCCTGTCCTTGTCTACTGACTCTCCTGGCCCCAGCTGTGGGACTTGTCTCTCACAGCCCACCCTGGATCTGGATGCCACCCCCCGCCCCCACTGCCAGTGACCCAGATGGTAGAATTACTGCTGTTGTCAGTTGCTCCTTGATGGCTGCCAAAACCCATCAAGCAGCATTATTCCTAATTATTCTTAATTGATTGACATAAGTATATTTTATAAGTTCAAATGCATGCACTTAAAATTTGATACCTAGGTCATAATCCTATAATTACTCAATTAAAAATGTAGTTCAATATACAAAACCTTGTATCAGTGCTTGGGGTTTCTGAGCTTTACAATGCAGAAATGCTCATCATATAAGCTCAACATAGAAGCCTTGAAAAATAGATAGAATTGTCCCATTCCTCCTCATCAGCTCAGGTCAAAAAGAAATCCCATATTGTTAAAATGAGGTTACTCTGAGCCCTCATACCACTTCTGAAGAGAAGAGTCCCTTTTACCTCCAGGAATCCCTTGGTCTGCAATTCTTCCCAAACCCCAGGGATGCCTACACCTTCTCTTCCTGTGGTATCACTCTGGCCAGAAATCTGGAAGTCATCCTAAACTTCTCCTTCCTCTTTATTGTTCATATCTACTCAGTTTTAAGTCCTTGGGGAAATGAAGTACGCTGCCCAGGTCACAGAGCTTCTCGTGGGCGAGCTTTACGAGTCAAAATCTCGTGTTTACAAGGCTTATGGGAAAGCAGGCTGCTCTAAGGATTGTGCTTACTGGGGTGGTGTGGGTGCGGGTTCCATGGAGCATATGCATAGACTAGAGCCTCTCCCCGTGCCCATTCACTTCCCTTCCCAAGAACCTTCTCTCAGCATCATTGCTGGCATATGGCTACTAAGCGGCAAAGGCAGAATTCACTTCCTCTATGACTTTTCATTCAAGCGGTGATCTTTTTTCTTATTTGGTTGGGGTTTTTTTCCCCAAGATTTTATAAATGAAGTGTTTAAATGGGAAGAGTGGAAAGAATGTACAGTAGCGGTAACTACTATCTATTAACTACTAACTATCTATCCACCACTGGAATTCAACAACTGTTAACATTTGCCATGCATGGTTTTTTTTTTTTTTATCTTTTAGGTTGAACCATAGGAAACTGTTAATACAAAATGGTTGAATAGAAACAATTTCCTATAGTTCAATCTTGTCTGTGTGTGTGTGTGTGTATGTGTTGCCGATTTGAAACTAAGTTGCATGCCCCTTAAAAGTGTATCTTCCAAGAATGACTTTCTTCTACAAAGCCCATACTATTCCCTAAGATTATCTAATATCCCATCCATATTCAGATTTCTCCACTTGTTCCTAAAATGTCTATTTCTGATTCAGAATCCAGTCAAGAGTCACACGTCGCATTTGATTATGTCTTCTTTTATACTAGATTATCCCTCCAGATACTCTTTTTTAAAAAATGACATTGCCTTGGGGCGCCTGATGGCTCAGTCAATTGAGCTTCTGACTCTTGATTTCAGCTCAGGTCATGATCTCAGGGTCTTGATCCCTCAGTGTGGAGCCTACTTAAGATTCTCTCCCTCTCCATCTGCCCCTTTCCAACACTTGTATACATTCTCTCTCTCTCTCTCTCTCTCTCTCTCTATATATATATATATATATAAATAATGACACTGCCCTTTCAAATTGGGTCACTTGTCTTCTCCCATGCAGATTTCTCTGACTGCTTGCTGGTGGTGGTAACTTCTTCCTCTATTCCCTGTATTTCCTGTAACTTGGAAGTTATGTCTAAGGACTTGATTAGAGTCCACTGAAGACTCATAGGAGTTTGTGTATTTTGTGTTTCATCACATCAGAAGGCACAAATATTCTTTTTAAAAAGATTTTATTTATTTATTTGACAAAGAGAGAGACAGCTAGAGAGGGATCACAAGCAGGGGAGTGGAAGAGGGAGAAGCAGGCCTCCCGCTGAGCAGGGAGCCCAATGATGGGCTCCATCACAGGACCCTGGGATCAGGGTCTGAGCAGAAAGCAGATGCTTAATGACTGAGCTACCCAGGTGCCCCAGAAGGCACAAATATTCTGTTGTTAATGATGCTAGGTTTGAACACTTGATGAAGGTGGCAATGGCCAAATCTTTCCATTGTAAGTATGTATGGGGAGGCAACTCTCCACAGTCTCTCATTTTTCTGCACAACTTGTAAGCAAGGCTGTGACTGCCTCCTCCCACAAGCTCCCCCTCCCCCAACAACTCTCTTTTCAAGGAAGTTTGAAGAGCATGCAGCCTTGGAAGATACAGATCATTTCTCCCTTTGCAGCCAAGGGCAAGCATGCTTACTGTCTAGTATAAAAAATTAGGGTTCCTTAAGCTCAGGGTTCTTTTATTGCTATACAATTTACTGTGTGCAGGTGTCATCTGGCCCTCTTTGCTTTGCCCTGTGGGTTTTGGGAAACCAGCACAAAAATGCTGATACATTTTGAGGAATGATCCCTCACTCAAGCATCCAAAACTGGCAGGCTAATTTGTTTCCAAGTAGGGTTTTCTCAGGACCTTCACAGTTCTTGATTTTCCCTTTGCAATTAGTAAGTAATCTGTGGCTGATGCACTGACACTGTGTCGACATCTTGTTCCCCCAAATCATTTTACCTAGTGGTTTTAGATTCCCTTCATAATCTGTCCAAATCAACCAATTTGTTGGAGGTAGCAAAATAGTGAATTTCTGTTTCTATTACTTTTTCCACATTTTTAATTGTATTTTTAGTAGAGTTTCCCCTCATCCACTGAGAATGAACTAGAGTTCTTTACAAAAAGTAGGATAAATACCTAATATTTCCCTTTAATTATCAAATTTTAAAGTAAGTCATTAGTATAATAACTTTTATATCTATGAACTCATAAAGTTTAAAAAAATAGTTTATAATCAGTTATTGTTTGATGTCCAAATTGTTTGATCTGTGCAGTGGGAGCCTGTTCATACTGGATCTTGTGTCCTTTTAGCACATCCTTGTTAGTCTTTCTAGTTTAGAACATCCTTGCTTTTTGGCACATTAAGATTGTCTGGGTTTAACTTGTGTTTCTCTACCCAGGGCTGAAATCACCAATTCTTTAAAAAGTTCTGGTTCCTTTTGGTGGGAAATAGTATTTAAGAAAACGAGGTCTGGGAGCCCCTTGCTTCTGACCCTTTCAAGGGAAAGCACTGAGAAATACATTTTTAAAAATCATAAGGTCATAATGCTATCTTTTTTTTTTTTTTAAGATTTTTTATTTATTTATTTGACAGAGAGAGATCATAAGTAGACTGAGAGGCAGGCAGAGAGAGAGAGAGAGGGAAGCAGGCTCCCTGCTGAGCAGGGAGCCCGATGTGGGACTCGATCCCAGGACCCTGAGATCATGACCTGAGCCGAAGGCAGCGGTTTAACCCACTGAGCCACCCAGGCGCCCCTCATAATGCTATCTTGATTCAGATTTTTAAAAACTGCAGTAAAACAGCTATAACATAAAATTCACCATCTTAACTATTTTTAACTGTGCAGTTCACTAGTGTTAAATATATTCACATTATGGTGCAATCAATCTGCAGATTTTTTCCTCTCGTAAAACTGAAACTCTATACCTGTAAACAACTCCTTGTTCCTCTCTTTCCCCCCTCCTAGGCCCTGGCAACTACCATTCTATATTCTGCCTTATGAATTTACCTACTCTTGTGCCTCAGATAAGTGGAACCATACAGTTATTTGTCTGTAACTGGCTTATTTTACTTAAATAATGTCTTCAAGGTTAATCCATGTTGCAGCATGTGACAAAATTTCTTTTTAAGGTTGAATAATATTCCATTATATGTATATACCACATTTTGTTTATCCACTCTTCTGTTGATGGACATTTAAATTGCTTGACTATGGTGAATAATACTGCTGTGAACATAGGTGTGCAAATATCTTTTCAAAACCCTGCTTTTGATTCCTTTGAGCATATACCCAGAAGTGGAATTGCAGGATTATATGATAATTCTATGTTTAATTTTTGTGGGAATCACCATGCTGTTTTTCATGCTATTTAGCGTGTCTACCAACAGTGCATGCAGGAGTTCTGATTTCTTTACATCTTCACCAACATCTCTTATTTTCTTTTTCTTTTTTTTTTCTTTTTTTTTAATAGTACCTATCCTAATGGGTGTGAGGTGATACTTCAATGTAGTTTTGGACTTGCATTTCCCTAATGATCAGTGATACTGAACATCTTTTCAATATGCTTATTGGCCATTCATATATATTCTTTAGAAAAATGTCTATTCAAGAACTTTGCCCATTTTAAAATAAGGTTATTTGGCCTTATTGTTGTTGAGTTGTAGGAGTTCTTCCTATATTCTGGATATTGATCCCTTATCAGGTATATAATTTGTAAATATTTACTTCCATTCTGTAAGTTACCTTTTGACCTGTCGATTGTGTTCTTTGATGAAAAGATCGATTTAGATTTTAACATTAGTACATTTTAAACTCCTATAATACGATATTTGTAGACCATTTTTCTTAAACCAAACCCCTTGGTTCCTAAAATTATCAAAATATTTGTTTGCTTTATACACTTAATATATACAAAATTATCTTGAAAAGTTTATAATTGCAACTCAAAGTAAAAGTACACGGATGAAGTTTATGGTCTCTTCAAAATTCTTTCTGCCCTTGGAATACATTGCAGTAAGGTAGATAAATAGAGCATTGTGTTAAAAAATTTCATTCAAAATTCTCATCCCTATGTGGTTATCTTCCCAATTTGACATATGGTTTGGTTGATTTCTTTCAGTCTGTCTTTTAAAAAAATTTTAAAAGTTATTTTTATTTATTTGAGAGGAATGAGAGCGAGAGTGAGGGAGAGTATGAGCAAGGGGAGGGACAGGAGAAGCAGGCTCCCTGCCCAATGCGGGCTGGATACAAGGACCCTGGGATCATGACCTGAGCTGAAGGCAGAAGCTTAAATGTCTGAACCACCCAGGCGGCCCTGTTTCAAACTGTTTTTAATTTTCTGATTCTTTTGTTTCTTTTATAAATCTATAAAACATTAATATGGATCACAAATAAAACTACAAAAATATATACTCAGGAAAGTCTCACTTCCATCCATATTCCTTTTAACCCATTCCTCACACCCCTACCTGAGAGGTTTCTGATTTGCCCTTTCTTTGTTGTTTATGCAAAAATAAGATCTATATGTATATCTATGCATGTATACTTTTATCTCCATCATTCTTTACCGAGAATATGAAAGTTTTGATATATTGAAGCACTTCATTTTCAAGGTATGAGTCTTAAACTGTTTTAAAAATCTACATGTAAAGATCATAGTAACTAACCACATATAAATCTTAAGAAATTGCTGATTCTGGGTGCCTGGATGGCTCAGTCAATTAAGTGTCTGCCTTCGGCTCAGATCATGATCTCAGGGTCCTGGGACTGAGCCCCATGTCAGGTTCCCAGCTCAGTGGGAAGCAGGCTTCTCCCTCTCATGCTCTCTCGCTATCTTTTTCACTCAAATAAATCACCCTAAAAAAAATTTAAAAAATTAAAAAATAAAAAAAAAGATTGCTGATCCTAGGGCCCTGGGTGGTTCACTCTGTTAAGCATCTAACACTTGATTGCAGATCAGGTCATGATCTCAGGTTCATAATCTCAGGTTCATAACCCTGATGCTGAGGTTGAACCCAGCATCAGGGTCTGAAGCCACATAATTTTAGGCAATTTCTTTAAGTCCATTTGAGGCCTCTCTTTTCTCAGTCTGGAAGGCAAGTCTTTACATGTTCTACTTCAGAGTCCAAATTCTTTCCCTATGGTGATATTTTCCTATTTCTTTGTGAAAGTCTAGTAATTCCTTCCTTCCTTCCGTCCTTTCTCTCTCTCAAGATTTTACTTTTAAGTAATCTTTTTACCCAGGTAGGGCTCGAACTCACAACCCTGGGATCCAGAGTTGCATGCTCTTCTGACAGCCAACCAGGCATGCCAAGTCTAGAAATTTCTGACTGTACATGAGACATTGTTGATATGTATTCAAAACAGAAGTATTTTATTTTTCTTAAGAGTAATTTTTTTTTCAGGCCCGCTAAACTCTCCCAAACTAAAAAATCTTAAAAATATCTATATGTATCTATATATACATATCATCCAGTGAGGGTCTTCACCTACAAGGAAGTTATTTGCAGAGCAGTATTTGGTCTTCAACACAGCTGTGTCTCAGTGCCTCGACAAGGGATCCAGCCTGAGGACACATGCGCGCGGATGCGCGCGCGCACGCACACTCACACTCATACACAAGCATGCACGTGCCAAGGGCTTTGTAGTATATCTAGAAATCTAGGATTGCAATACCTCCATCCTTGTTGTTCTTTCTCGAGATTGCTTTGGCTACTCAAGAACATTTGTGCTTCCATACGAATTTTAAGATTATTTGTCTGGTTCTTTGAAAAATGTTGGTGGTATTTTGGTAGGGATTGCATTGAATCCATTGATTTGCTTTGGGTAACACGGACATTTTAACAATGTTTGTTCTTCCAATTCATAATCATGGTACAATGTTCCATTTGTGTGGTCTTCAATCTCTTTCTCACTGCTGTATAAGTTGCAGAGAACAGGTCTTTTACCTCCTTGGTTAAGTTTATTCCTAAGTCTTTTATTCTTTTTGTTGCAATTATAAATGGGATTGTCTTCTTAATTTCTTTTTCTGCCACTTTGTTATTAGCGTGAAAGAAATGCAGATTTCTTTATATTTTTGTATCCTACAAATTACTTCATTTATCAGTATTTATTTATTTGACAGAGAGAGACACACGGCAAGAGAGGGAACACAGCAGGGGAATGGGAGGGGAAGAAGCAGGCTTCCCGCAGAGCTGAGAGCCTGATATGGGGCTCAATCCCAGGACCCTGGGGTCATGACCTGAACCGAAGGCAGATGCTTAATGACTACGGCACCCAGGCACCCTCTTCATTTATCAGTTCTAATAGTTTTTATTCTTGTTACTGTTGTTGTTTTTTGTGAAGTCTTTAAAGTTTTCTTTATTTAAAGTAGACTCCATGTCCACTGTGGTGCACAATGCGGTACTTGAAGTCATGACCATGAGAGTAAGACCTGAGCTGATAGCAAGAGTTGGATGCTTAACCAGCTGAGCCACCCAGGTGCCCCTAAGGTTTCTGTATGTACTATCCTGTCCTGTGCAGATAGTGATAGCGTAACTTCTTCCTTACCAATTTGAATGCCTTGTATTTCTCGTGTGATTGTTGTGGCTAGGACTTCTAGTACCATGTTAAATAAGTGGTGAATATGGACACCTCTGTCTTGTCTCTAATCATAGAGGGAAAACTGTCAGCTTTTCAGCATTGAGTGTGATGTGAGCTGTGGGTTTATTATGCTGAGGTGTGTTCCCTCTAAACCTACTCTGCTGAAATCCATCCATTTCATGTTGTATTTTGTCAAATGCTTCTCTGTATTTGAGATGATCATATGGCTTTTGTCCTCTTGCTAATTGGTGCATTCCACTGATCGATTTCAGAATATTGAAACCACCCTTGCATCCCTGGAATAAAGCTTGCTTGATCTTGATGAAGGATTTTTTTTCCTGTATTGTTGAATGCCATTCGCTGTTATTTTATTGAGGGGGATTTTTGCAACTGTGTTCATCAGAGATGTTAGCTTTTAATTTTTTTTGGTACTATCTTCGCTTTTGAGGTCAGGGTAGTGCTGGCCTCCTAGAATGAATCTGGAAGTTTCCTATTTTTTTTGGAATGGTGTTTGAAGGATAGGTATTAACTCTCCTTTGTGTTTGATAGAATTCACCTCTGAATCCATCTAGTCCAATTTTGTTTGTTCGGAGGTTTTTGTTTTGTTTTGTTTTTTGATTACTGATTCAATGTCATTACTAGTAATTGGTCTGTTCAAATTTTTTTCTTCTACTTTTTTTTTTTCCTTTAGATTTTATCTATTTACTTAGCATAAGCAGGGGGGTCAGCAGACAGAGGGAGACAGACAGACTGCTTCTCCCCACTGAGCAGGGATCCCATTGAGGAGCTCGACCCAAGACCCTGGGATCATGACCTGAGCTAGCCAGGTGCCTCTCTGTTAAAATTTTCTACTTGTGATTCTAGATGTTTCTGGGCATTTATCCATTGCATTTCTTGGAGGTTGTCTAATTTGTCGGCCTGTAATTTTTCATAATCTTATAATCCTTTGTAATTTTGTGATGTCCATTTTCCGTTATTTTTTAAAATCTTTTATGGTTTTTTGTCTTTCATATGTCTGTTCTGATCTTTATTTCCTTCTATTTTTGGGCTTTGCCTGTTCTTCTAGCTCTTTTCAGTATATGAAATTGAGATTTTTCTCATTTCTTAAGTTAGGCCTATATTGCTATAAATTTTCCTCCTAGAACTACTTTTGCTACATCTCCAAGATTTGGGGCTGTTGTGCTTTCGTTTTCATTTGTCTCCATGCATTTTTTTTCATTTCCCCTTTGATTTCTTGGTTTACCCATTACGTGTTTAGTAGCATTTATTTAATTTCCATGTATTTATGTTCTTTATGGGTTTTATTTTTTTAAACTTGTGATTGATTTCTAGTTTCATACTGTTGTGGTAAAAAAGAAGCTTGATACCAAGATTTCAGTCTTCTTATATCAAATGAGATTTATTTTGTGGCCTAACATGTGATATATTCTGGAGAATGTTCCATGTGCATTTGACATGAATGTGTATTCTGTTTCTGGGTGGAATGTTCTACATGTATCTGTTATGTTCATCTGGTCTAAAGTGTTCAAAGCCACTGTTTCCTTGTCAATTTTCTGTCTGGGTGACCTATTGATGTACACAGGGTATTAAAGTCCCCTACTGTAATTACGGTCAATTTATCCCTTTGTGTCTGTTAATTGCTTTCTGTACTTAGGTTTCCTGTATTGATACATAGATATTTGTAACATCCTCTTGTTTTCTGGTTGCACTGATCCCTTTATCATTATGTAGTGCTCTTCTTTGTCTCTTGCTACAGAGTTTTATAGTCTCTTGTATGTAAGTATTGCCACTCCAGCTATTTTTTTTTTTTCCTTTGCATGTTAAATGTTTTTCCAGCCCTTCACTTTCAGTGTATGTGAGTTTAGGTCTGAAGGGAGTCTCTTGTAGGCAGCAAATAGATAGGTTTTGCTTTTTTTTTTTTTTTCTTTTTTAATCCAGTCACTCTGTCCTTTCTTTTTCCCTTTCCTTTGCTTCCTTCCCTCCTTTTGCTTTCTTTCTCTCTTTCTCTTTCTCTCTCACTTTCTTTCTCTTTCTCTTACAGTCTCTTTCTATTTCTGTTTCTCTTTCTCTCTCTCTTTTCTCTTTCTCTCCTCCTCTCCTCTCTCTCTCTTTCTTTCTCTTTCTGTCTTATAAATGCCATGCCCAATGTAGGACTTGAACTCATGAGCCCTAGATCAAGGGTTGCATTTTCTACTGACTGAGCCCCCCATCCCTTTATCTTTTGATTGGAGCATTTAATCCATCGAGGGCCTTTTACAATTGGAACATTTTGAAAATGATATGCCTCCCTGTGCAGTTAAACAGAACATTTATCAAGTGCCTCCATTGGGTTTGAGGTTCTCCATTTTTGCATGGGTGGACAAGGTGGTCCTGGACCTTCTGGTGAAGGGTCTGCTGCTTGGTCATCCCCATTTTCACCACCGACGCCATCCCTGCCAGGTTAGATATCCTTACCACCTTGTTATTTGCTGACTCAACTATTTTAAGCATAGAAAAGCCACAACACTGGCCCTGGTAAAGTATAGAGGGCACCATGGTCTGAGACCCTCTCCTGCAGGGCCTTTTGGGACACCTATGAAAGAATGCAGAACTATTTCCATTTTTCAGTCAAGGAGAATGAGATGATCAGAGGTCTATACTTTGAACAAGTGGAGAAATATTCCTCTAAGTTATTCATAGCTTCTGGGATACTTGCTGGGTATCTGAGGACCTGCTAGGTCTCAGTGGCTGGTGCTGGTGTTCCGAATCTGTCATCACCCACTTAAGGGGG
>NW_022632015.1:0-9266 GCF_010015895.1 Lontra canadensis
CATGAATTTTGTAAGCCAGTTGTTAAAACACAGTCATTATTAAAGATTAAGTTGTATAAAGTTATAGTTAAGTAAATCATGTTAAAAAACAAAGGTAGGGGGCGCCTGGGTGGCTCAGTGGGTTAAGCCGCTGCCTTTGGCTCAGGTCATGATCTCAGGGTCCTGGGATCGAGTCCCGCATCGGGCTCTCTGCTCAGCAGGGAGCCTGCTTCCCTCTCTCTCTATCTGCCTCTCCGTCTACTTGTGATCTCTCTCTGTCAAATAAATAAATAAAATCTTAAAAAAAAAAAAAAACAAAGGTAAATTCACCACGTACTACTCTCTTTCATGGCATCTCTTGTCTATGCTCTTGAGGTTATTTTAATCTCTTAATCTGCACGGTGGAAACACTGTATAATGAAGTGTCATGTGTGACCCTCTTACCCTTGCGATGGTTGGTGACATCACACTGACAGCTGGGAATTTCCCGCAATGGGAGTATGTACACCACAGAAGATGGCGAATGCTACCAATCAGGGGTTTTATTTTCTTTACCACCTACTAACACACCTCTGCTCAAGACTGATGTTTGCCATAGGTTTTAGCATTTTCTCGGCCTGTTAACTAAAAGCAAAGAAAGGAGGGAAGAGAGGAGGGAGAGGAAGAAAGAAGCAGGAAGGGAGGGAGGGAAGAAGTCAGGAATGCCTGGAACAGGGGGTTAATCTGAATTTGGGGTTTTCCTCACAGATCGCTGTGATGTCCCACTGGCATCCACATTGCCACGAGAGTCCTTCAGCTGCACGTCGCAGCTGTCCAGGAGCCACGGCCCGGGGTTCGCACGTCTTAATCGCAGAGATGGTGAGTCTGATGCTGTCTTGCTGTTAGCCCATCACGAGTCTTTCTCAGAGAGAATAACAACCATTCTTACTTAATATTCATTCTTGTGGCTCGAAGAGTAATTATATCGCAGTTGGGTGGAAATGAAGAAGTAGGTTCAGCATTGTATCATTTCTAGCTTCCTGCATCTGTAGTATTCTTCTTTTCTCTTGGTTCTGACTTTTCCCTTCCCTGCTGATGGTCGTCAAGTAGTCATAAATGAGATTCAAATCAGAAGGAAATTACTGGAGGCTCCAGATTATTGTCATCTTTTTTTAGTTTCAGAGCACCCCACGGAGGGGTGACTAGCAAGTGTGCTTATTGTGGGTAACTAAAACAACAAACATGGGGCTCCTGGGTGGCTCAGTGATCTCGGGGTCCTGGAATCAAGCCCCACATCTGGCTCCCTGCTCGGTGGGGAGCCTGCTTCTCCCTCTCCTCCCAGCTCCTGCTCTTTCTTCTATCTCTCTCTCTCTCTCTCTCTCAAATAAATAATCAAAGTCTTAAAAAAAAAACAACAACAACAAATGAATGAGCCAATGTCACGGGCACTGGGAACACCCAGCAAGCCACTGGCTGGCACCAGTGAGGTGGGAAGCTGCCACGGGGTAGTGATGGGGAAACAGCCCCATCCCAGGTCCTAGCCTGGGAGGAGCCAGGGCAAAGCCTTCTGTTGGAAATAGATTCTGATCATACCTTTGGGAAGGGAGCTGAAGGCCTCCTTTCTTGGGGAGAGGGGTGTTCATTCATTCATTCTTGCTCCTTGACTGTCAAGGATGAAGTTGCTTTCACTTTTGCACAAATAATAGTTCAGCAGACTGAGTAATACCTGCACTGAAAATGCAAATGTTTTACTACCTTGAAAAGGGATAGATTAACTTTTTTGGTGAATGATCCATCCAGAAAGTAAAATTTTAATTGACTGTGTTCCCCCCCCCCCAAAAAAATTGACTGTGTCCCACGTAAATTCTGAAGATTATGATGATGGAACGGAGCTTTTGCCTCCCTTTATTCAGTATTTCTAAGATCACAGTTTAAGTATAGCTTGAATTTTATTGTGTCCTCAAAAGTCAAGTGCAGGAACCCCACAAGAGATCAAATAGACTGATAGGGCCCCTTAAGGACACGGTGGAGGATTTTGGTGAGTTTGGGGGGTGGAGATATCACACCGCTGAGGACTACCTTCATGACCTTTTACTATGAAGAACCATTTATGGCCAGATATTTTCTCCTCCAGATAGTTATGAAGCATCAGTCCTGATGACTTTCAGTCCTCAGCCTCTCACTGAAGCCAGTTTTCAATTAATAATTAAATGATCAGATTTACTATTTTTGTCTGGTGGTTCCTCTAATACCAGCTTAACATCTAAACTTTCCAATGGTTGCCCAAAGACTGTAAAAATCAAATAAGCACCATCCTTAATTAGCTTAAAGGATCCCAAGGGGCCTGTGTATTGTGTTTCTGATTTGCATATACAGAATATCTTTATGATTCAGGCCTCTGGTCCTGTCAGTGTGGTGGCACTGGGAAGTTTATAAGCATCAGAAGGGAAAATCCCAGCGTTTAAGATGAATTTATTTCCATTATACTTAATTAAAAAATTAATAACTTAGACTATCATAAGCAACCATTGTAAAGTTATAAATATCAAATGTATTTACTATAGTCAGATCACTCTTTGCAGATTTAAATTAAATTTTTAAGAGCGTGACAATCAACTGATGAGGTTCTTTCTTGTGGCTGTTGCTACTCGGATTGTACACAATACATAATTCATTAAATATTCCTTCATTTTACCATCTGATATCATACCCATTCCTAAGGCAGGATTCAGACAGCACAGTTTGTCAATGTTCCTTCTGAAGGATTATCTATGCATATTTTCTGTTGAAAGCCAGCATCCCGGAGGCATCTGAGTGGCTCAGTTGGTTCGGCCTCTGCCTTTGGCTGGGCACATTATCCTGGGGTCCCTGGATTGAGCCCTGCACCAAGCACCCTGCTCATAGGAGAGCCTGCTTATCCCTCTGCCCCTCACTCCGCTTGTGTTCTCTCTGTCTCTCTTTTTCTCTCAAATAAATAAATAAATAAAATCTTAAAAAAAAAAAAACCTAAAAACTAAAGCCAACATCTCAGATTGTTTCCTGGAATTTCTTTTGAATTTGTAAATGCTGGAGAACAGATTAGTTCACTTCAGTTTAGGATATTATGATGTAAAATGTGGACTGTATAAAATATGGAGGATTATAATAATGATGACAGTGATTCTTCCTATATAGTAGTTGTAGCTTTTTTGAAAATTTGGTGCAAGATCTGGTGATGGAAGCCATGTTAGACAACTTGATTATATGATTAAAATGTCCTTGGTCTGGGGGGAGGAGTCAAGATGGCAGAGAAGTAGCAGGCTGAGACTACTTCAGGTATCGGGAGATCAGCTAGATAGCTTATCTAAAGATTGCAAACACCTACAAATCCAACGGGAGATCGAAGAGAAGAAGAACAGCAATTCTAGAAACAGAAAATCAACCACTTTCTGAAAGGTAGGACTGGCGGAGAAGTGAATCCAAAGCGACGGGAAGATAGACGGCGGGGGGAGGGGCCGGCTCCCGGCAAGCGGCGGAGCAACGGAGCACAAAATCAGGACTTTTAAAAGTCTGTTCCGCTGAGGGACATCGCTCCAGAGGCTTAACTGGGGTGAAGCGCACGCGGGGTCAGCGTGGCCTCAGGTCCCACAGGGTCACAGAAGGATCGGGGGTGTCTGAGTGTCAGAGAGCTTACAAGTATTAGAACGGGGAAGCCGGCTACAGAGACAGAGCCAAGGAGTGAGCTCTAAGCTCGGGTTTACCTTGAACCTCTAGAAGGCTCGGTCAGCTCGGAGCGCGGCTGGAGGCCAGGGTGACGGGAGCAATTGGGCGCTGTTCTCTGAGGGCGCACTGAGGAGTGGGGCCCCAGACTCGCGGCTCCTCCGGGCCAGAGACTGGGAGGCAGCCATCTTCATTCCCGTCCTCCGGAACTCTACGGAAAGCGCTCAGGGAACAAAAGCTCCTGAAAGCAAACCCGAGCGGATTACTCAGCCCGGCCCCTGGTAAGGGCGGTGCAACTCCGCCTGGGGCAAAGACACTTGAGAATCACTATAACAGGCCCCTCCCCCAGAAGATCAACAAGAATCCCAGCCGGGACCAAGTTCACCTACCTACCAAGGAGTGCAGTTTCAATACCAAGGAGAGCAGCAGAATTCCAGAGGAGGAGAAAGCAAAGCACAGAACTCATGGCTTTCTCCCCATGATTCTTTAGCCTTGCAGTTAATTTAATTTTTTTTTTTCAATTTTTTTTTCTCTTCTTCCCCTAAATTTTTTTAACTTTTACCCTTTTCTTTTTTAACATTTTTGAACTAGTTTATCTAATATATATGTATATATTTTTTCCGTTTTATATTTTTTCATTATTGGTTTTCTTTTTTTATTTGTTTCTTTTTTATTTTTTTTCTTTTTTTTTTTTTTTTCTTTCTGAACCTCTTTATATCCCCTTCCCCCTCCCCTCACGATTTGGGATCTCTTCTGATTTGGCTAAAGCATATTTTCCTGGGGTTGTTGCCATCCTTTTAGTATTTTACTTGTTCCTTCATATACTCTTATCTGGACAAAATGACAAGGTGGAAAAACTCACCACAAAAAAAAAGAACAAGAGGCAGTACCAAAGGCTAGGGACCTAATCAATACAGACATTGGTAATATGTCAGATCTAGACTTCAGAATGACGATTCTCAAGGTTCTAGCCGGGCTCGAAAAAGGCATGGAAGATATTAGAGAAACTCTCTCGGGAGATATAAAAGCCCTTTCTGGAGAAATAAAAGAACTAAAATCTAATCAAGTTGAAATCAAAAAAGCTATTAATGAGGTGCAATAAAAAATGGAGGCTCTCACTGCTAGGATAAATGAGGCAGAAGAAAGAATTAGCAATATAGAAGACCAAATGACAGAGAATAAAGAAGCTGACCAAAAGAGGGACAAACAGCTACTGGACCACGAGGGCAGAATTCGAGAGATAAGTGACACCATAAGATGAAACAACATTAGAATAATTGGGATTCCAGAAGAAGAAGAAAGAGAGAGGGGAGCAGAAGGTATATTGGAGAGAATTATTGGAGAGAATTTCCCCAATATGGCAAAGGGAACAAGCATCAAAATCCAGGAGGTTCAGAGAACCCCCTCAAAATCAATAAGAATAGGTCCACACCCCGTCACCTAATAGTAAAATTTACAAGTCTTAGTGACAAAGAGAAAATCCTGAAAGCAGCCCGGGAGAAGAAGTCTGTAACATACAATGGTAAAAATATTAGATTGGCAGCAGACTTATCCACAGAGACCTGGCAGGCCAGAAAGAGCTGGCATGATATATTCAGAGTACTAAATGAGAAAAACATGCAGCCAAGAATACTATATCCAGCTAGGCTATCATTGAAAATAGAAGGAGAGATTAAAAGCTTCCAGGACAAACAAAAACTGAAAGAATTTGCAAACACCAAGCCAGCTCTACAGGAAATATTGAAAGGGGTCCTCTAAGCAAAGAGAGACCCTAAAACTAGTAGATCAGAAAGGAACAGAAACAATATACAGTAACAGTCACCTTACAGGCAATACAATGGCACTAAATTAATATCTCTCAATAGTTATCCTGAATGTTAATGGGCTAAATGCCCCAATCAAAAGACACAGGGTATCAGAATGGATAAAAAAACAAAACCCATCTATATGTTGCCTACAAGAAACTCATTTGAAACCCGAAGACACCTTCAGATTTAAAGTGAGGGGGTGGAAAATAATTTACCATGCTAATGGACATCAGAAGAAAGCAGGAGTGGCAATCCTTCTATCAGATCAATTAGATTTTAAGCCAAAGACTATAATAAGAGATGAGGAAGGACACTATATCATAGTCAAAGGATCTGTCCAACAAGAAGATCTAACAATTTTAAATATCTACGCCGCTAACGTGGGAGCAGCCAACTATATAAACCAATTAATAACAAAATCAAAGAAACACATAAACAATAATACAATAATCGTAGGGGACTTTAACACTCCTCTCACTGAAATGGACAGATCATCCAAGCAAAAGATCAACAAGGAAATAAAGGCCTTAAATGACACACTGGACCAGATGGATATCACAGATATATTCAGAACATTTCATCCCAAAGCAACAGAATACACATTCTTCTCTAGTGCACATGGAACATTCTCCAGAATAGATCACATCCTCGGTCCTAAATCAGGTCTCAACCGGTATCAAAAGATTGGGATCATTCCCTGCATATTTTCAGACCACAATGCTCTGAAGCTAGAACTCAATCACAAGAGGAGATTTGGAAAGAACCCAAATACATGGAGACTAAACAGCATCCTTCTAAAGAATGAATGAGTCAACCAGGAAATTAAAGAAGAATTGAAAAAATTCATGGAAACAAATGATAATGAAAACACAACGGTTCAAAATCTGTGGCACACAACAAAGGCAGCCCTGAGAGGAAAATATATAGCGGTACAAGCCTTTCTCAAGAAACAAGAAAGGTCTCAGGTATACAACCTAACCCTACACCTAAAGGAGCTGGAGAAAGAACAAGAAAGAAACCCTAAACCCAGCAGGAGAAGAGAAATCATAAAGATCAGAGCAGAAATCAATGAAATAGAAACCAAAAAAACAATAGAACAAATCAATGAAACTAGGAGCTGGTTCTTTGAAAGAATTAATAAGATTGATAAACCCCTGGCCAGACTTATCAAAAAGAAAAGAGAAAGGACCCAAATCAATAAAATCATGAATGAAAGAGGAGAGATCACAACTAACACCAAAGAAATACAGACAATTATAAGAACATATTATGAGCAACTCTATGCCAACAAATTTGACAATCTGGAAGAAATGGATGCATTCCTAGAGACATATAAACTACCACAACTGAACCAAGAAGAAATAGAAAGCCGGAACAGACCCATAACCAGTAAGGAGATTGAAACAGTCATCAAAAATCTCCAAACAAACAAAAGCCCAGGGCCAGACGGCTTCCCGGGGGAATTCTACCAAACATTTAAGGAAGAACTAATTCCTATTCTCCTGAAACTGTTCCAAAAAATAGAAATGGAAGGCAAACTTCCAAACTCATTTTATGAGGCCAGCATCACCTTGATCCCAAAACCAGACAAGGATCCCATCAAAAAAGAGAACGACAGACCAATATCCTTGATGAACACAGATGCAAAAATTCTCACCAAAATACTAGCCAATAGGATTCAACAGTACATTAAAAGGATTATTCACCACGACCAAGTGGGATTTATTCCAGGGCTGCAAGGTTGGTTCAACATCCGCAAATCAATCCATGTGATACAACACATTAATGAAAGAACAAGAACCATATGATACTCTCCATAGATGCTGAAAAAGCATTTGACAAAGTACAGCATCCCTTTCTGATCAAAACTCTTCAAAGTGTAGGGATAGAGGGCACATACCTCAATATTATCAAAGCCATCTATGAAAAACCCATCGCAAATATCATTCTCAATGGAGAAAAACTGAAAGCATTTCCGCTAAGGTCAGGAACATGGCAGGGATGTCCGTTATCACCACTGCTATTCAACATAGTACTAGAAGTCCTAGCCTCAGCAATCAGACAACAAAAAGAAATTAAAGGCATCCAAATCGGCAAAGAAGAAGTCAAACTATCACTCTTCGCAGATGATATGATACTATATGTGGAAAAGCCAAAAGACTCCACTCCAAAACTGCTAGAACTGGTACAGGAATTCAGTAAAGTGTCAGGATACAAAATCAATGCACAGAAATCAGTTGCATTTCTCTACACCAACAACAAGACAGAAGAAAGAGAAATTAAGGAGTCAATCCCATTTACAATTCCACCCAAAACTATAAGATACCTAGGAATAAACCTAACCAAAGAGACTAAGAATCTATACACAGAAAACTATAAAGTACTCATGAAAGAAATTGAGGAAGACACAAAGAAATGGAAAAATGTTCCATGCTCCTGGATTGGAAGAATAAATATTGTGAAAATGTCTATGCTACCTAAAGCAATCTACACATTTAATGCAATTCCTATCAAAGTACCATCCATTTTTTTCAAAGAAATGGAACAAATAATCCTAAAATTAATATGGAACCAGAAAAGACCGCGAATAGCCAAAGGAATATTGAAAAAGAAAGCCAAAGTTGGTGGCATCACAATTCCAGACTTCAAGCTCTACTACAAAGCTGTCATCATCAAGACAGCATGGTACTGGCACAAAAACAGACACATAGATCAATGGAACAGAATAGAGAGCCCAGAAATAGACCCTCAACTCTATGGTCAACTAATCTTTGACAAAGCAGGAAAGAATGTCCAATGGAAAAAAGACAGCCTCTTCAATAAATGGTGTTGGGAAAATTGGACAGCCACATGCAGAAAAATGAAATTGGATCATTTCCTTACACCACACACGAAAATAGACTCAAAATGGATGAAGGACCTCAATGTGAGAAAGGAATCCATCAAAATCCTTGAGGAGAGCACAGGCAGCAACCTCTTCGACCTTAGCTACAGCAACATCTTCCTAGGAACATCGCCAAAGGCAAGGGAAGCAAGGGCAAAAATGAACTATTGGGATTTTATCAAGATCAAAAGCTTTTGCACAGCAAAGGAAACAGTTAACAAAACCAGAAGACAACTGACAGAATGGGAGAAGATATTTGCAAACGACATTATCAGATAAAGGGCTAGTGTCCAGAATCTATAAAGAACTTAGCAAACTCAACACCCAAAGAACAAATAATCCAATCAAGAAATGGGCAGAAGACATGAACAGACATTTCTGCAAAGAAGACATCCAGATGGCCAACAACACATGAAAAAGTGCTCCATATCACTCGGCATCAGGGAAATACAAATCAAAACCACAATGAGATACCACCTCACACCAGTCAGAATGGCTAAAATTAACAAGTCAGGAAATGACAGATGCTGGCGAGGATGCGGAGAAAGGGGAACCCTCCTACACTGTTGGTGGGAATGCAAGCTGGTGCAACCACTCTGGAAAACAGTATGGAGGTTCCTCAAAATGTTGAAAATAGAACTACCCTATGACCCAGCAATTGCACTGCTGGGTATTTACCCTAAAGATACAAACGTAGTGATCCGAAGGGGCACGTGCACCGGAATGTTTATAGCAGCAATGTCTACAATAGCCAAACTATGGAAAGAACCTAGATGTCCATCAACAGACGAATGGATAAAGAAGATGTGGTATATATATACAATGGAATACTATGCAGCCATCAAAAGAAATGAAATCTTGCCATTTGCGACAACATGGATGGAACTAGAGGGTATCATGCTTAGCGAAATAAGTCA
>NW_022632015.1:9366-19672 GCF_010015895.1 Lontra canadensis
TCCTATGACCCAGCAATTGCACTGCTGGGTATTTACCCTAAAGATACAAACTTAGTGATCCGAAGGGGCACGTGCACCCGAATGTTTATAGCAGCAATGTCTACAATAGCCAAACTATGGAAAGAACCTAGATGTCCATCAACAGACGAATGGATAAAGAAGATGTGGTATATACACACAATGGAATACTATGCAGCCATCAAAAGAAATGAAATCTTGCCATTTGCGATGACGTGGATGGAACTAGAGGGTATCATGCTTAGCGAAATAAGTCAATCGGAGAAAGACAACTATCATATGATCTCCCTGATATGAGGGAGAGGAGATGCAACATGGGGGTTAAGGTGATAGGAGAAGAGTAAATGAAGCAAGATGGGATTGGGAGGGAGATAAACCATAAGTGACTCTTAATCTCACAAAACAAACTGAGGGTTGCTGGGGGGAGGGGGGTTGGGAGGGGGGGTGGGGTTATTATGGACATTGGGGAGGGTATGTGCTATGGTGAGTGTGGTGAAGTGTGTCAACCTGGCGATTCACAGACCTGTACCCCTGGGGAAAAATATATGTTTAT
The DNA here is from genome assembly GCF_010015895.1 of Lontra canadensis. NCBI lineage: Eukaryota > Metazoa > Chordata > Mammalia > Carnivora > Mustelidae > Lontra > Lontra canadensis. The sequence goes on from NW_022632015.1 coordinate 9,938, forward strand.
AAAAAATAAAATTTAAAAAAATAGTAATGAATAAAAATACATTTATAAGTTAAAATGTCCTTGGTCTATATTATGGTACCTGGAGGTTGTAAAGAAGGTGGTCTGTCTTACCTCCCTATTTTGCCCAGCAGTCTTTGAGCTTTCAATATTCTTATGGAAAAGTAGAACTATCTGAACCTTCATGGCTCCTACCAGGGATTTTGTATGTAGCTGATCATTGCATCTACCTGATGTATAAGGTAGTAAGACAATAGTCAGTACATAAATTTTCTTTATTTTTATTATTTTTAAAGAATTGATTTACTTATTTTAGAAGGACAGAGCATTTGAGTGAGGCAAGGAGCAGAGGGAGAGGGACTAGCAGACTCTGCACCGAGCACAAAGCCCGACATGGGGCTCGATCTCATGCCCTCCAGATCATGACTTGAGTGGAGAGCAACACCTGAGAATTTGTTTAAGAAGAAAGGCTGTGATTCAGATCACTTCTCTAAGAAAAGGCATAAACACTTTATCTTTACATTTATTTTCCATCCAGCCATGTTCATCCGCATTTCCCCTCCTAGGAATTTCCTTTCCAGGGCCCCTGGCTAAGGATTCGCCAGCTAAGGCGGCCTTCCTGTCTGCCAAAGTGGTGGGGTCCAGTTAGTAATTCTTCCCGAGGCACCTGGGATCCCTGATGGGTCACAGGCACCATATTGAAATTGACATGGGAGTCCTGAACTTCTCCTTTAACCTGTGACTCAGGAGGACCATAGTCAGGGACAAGGGCTGCTGGGACCTCTCCGGGTCCCCCGTGGTCAGCTGCTCTGCTGCTGTGAATGTGAAGGGAGACCTGCCTGGACTAGGGGCTGATGGGATGGTGATCCCAGGGCCCCCTGTTCTCTTTCCTGCCATCCTTGCAGCCTGACTGTTGTCCCATTGCTGTGTTCCTCTGAGGAAATCGGGGGAGTGGGGTTTGCTCTGACATGTTCATGTGCCATCCTTTGAATGCACCCCCCCCACCACTGTGCTGCTCATTACGTCACGTGATGCTCAGGCCTCCCCATTTTTGCATTCATTACAATACTCTGTTTCCTACAGCAGGTAATCGGTTCATGACTCTTTTCATCAGAGGCTCTCATGGTGTGATTACAAACAGTTAGGAATTAAGCCATACAGTGTCCTTCAAGAGAATGCAAGTTTTAGCATCAGTGGAATTTTCTTTCTTTTTCCCCAGAGGCATTTGGCTGACTGAGAAGTCACAAATGGCTGGCTAATTTGGTTGTCATGGTTTTGTCTTCCGAGCAGCTCCCCCTCCGCATTTCCTGACACAATCCTCCACCATACTGGATTTTTTAAAAAGGAGACATTGCCTTGAGAGCGTGCAGCTGAGCTCCTGTCAGGAGCAGTGGGCTGGCCTGGCCTCCTGCCCTTCTGGGGCCCTGGACTCCCCACGTGTCTGCCCACAGCAGAGGGAGGTGCCCCTGTTCCGATGGCATCGGGGGTGATCTGATATCCTGTCTGTTCTGCGTGAGTCAGGGGGCCGCTGAGAGGATGCCCTCCTGGAATTAGGGCACATCCAGAGCTGCACTCCTTGTAAACACAGAGATTTCACAGGACATGAATGAGCTCAGTCACACATTTTATTCAGTCATAAATGAAGGATTTGTGACCTGTTTGGATCGTGATAGGCTTGCTGGGCAATTCTTGTTCTGTTTCCACAGTGGGAAATTGGCAGAACCATCTCATGTTTTGCCGGGGCAGAACTTCCAACGAGTTGGAGCTGAGAGCCTCTGGTCAGATCTCAGTGGGTCTCTACTACATGTTCAGGAGTCTGTGTGAGGACAGCAAAACAAAACATATGGGACTGACCCATTTTTGTCTGTTTTATGCAGACAGAGCTGCAGTCAGAACACTTGGTGCCTAAGGGCATGGAAATCTGTCCCTGGGGAGGTCACACGTGAATGCCTGTGGGGCACTTTCTCTTCCTCAAGATCACTGGCACTTAAAGCAAACTCAGGGTGACAGGTGTGCATCGAGCACATATTTTCATTTGACTTTCGAAGGGTCTGTTTACCAAGCCATTTTGGGCATCTTTGCATTGCACGTAGGAACCCGGCTCACACTGAGGCAGCTGCGGTGACCGTTCCCCTCCGGGTGCCCTTCGTGGGAAATGTCCTCTTCTCCAGGCTGAGGCTCCTAGCGCAGTGCAGGAAGCACACAGGCAGGGAAGCTGAGGCCCCCAGGGAGGGTTTCTGGGCCTACTCCATCCTGATGGCTGGAATGCTACCTGGACACAGCTGGTGCTGCCTCTTGAGGAACCAGAGATGCAGCAAATGCCTTAATGCCCTCAATAACAGCAGCGTCTGACCCAGGCTTCAGCTCGTTCAGCCCTGGGACCCCTGAGTGGGGAGGTCAGGAGGACCTCAACACCATCGCCAGATCCTGTCTTCCTGCTGGCCCCTCTTTCCTGGGGATGCCCGTCACCTACCTGGGGACACCCATTGCCTTCCTGGGAATGCCCATGACCTTCCTGGAGATGCCTGTCACCTTCCTGGGGCAGGCAGCGATGGGCTCCTGCTTCTCTCCTGCCCTTCCCACTCCAGCTGGGCCCTGTGTAGAACTCAGAGCTAATGAGGAAAGAACACCATTGCTGGATGTGATCCCCTCCCAGACAACAGAGTATTGATCGTGGGGGGACACTCCCCTTGGCAACAATTGTAGCAGAGCCACTTATGTGCTCAGCATAGACACTCTGAAGATGGGTAGGTCTGTTCACTTCCAACTAACCCGCTTGACTTCTGCTCTGTGGGTACCTTTTCTCCCTCCATATTCAAGTTAGTTAACACATAGTACACTGTTAGTTTCAGGCTAGAGCTCAGTGATTCGTCATTGCGAATGACACCCAGGGCTCATCACATCGCATGACCCCCTTTGTTCCCACCACCCTGCTACTCCATCCCCTGCCCACCTCCCCTTACCCCCACCCTGGTTTCCTGGAGTGAAGAGTCTCTTTTGGCCCCTCATGCACCTGGAAGCCACGGTGGGGACGGCCGTTGTAACGGCGACTGTCATCCAGCACCCGGCAGCCCATGGGAGGGACGACACTGGGTGCTGCACATATCCTCCTTCCATGCCTCCCTCACTGCCACAACACACAGCTAGCACACTGTCTCCAGGAGGGAGAAGGATGTTCTGTGTGGGGTGACCTTCCAGGCTCTGCAGTTTGCTCTATGCAGGTGGGGCCCCCAGATAGGTTTTCCTTGGTACACATTGTGACACTGTATTCAGGAAGGGGCAGAGGTGGGAGAGAAGCAGGTGACGGGGGCGGGGGATGCACACTCACCCTGCACATCGGCCCTCAGCAGCGATCTGGGGGCACGGGGACCTTGTTAGCCTGCTGGAGCGAACCGCCCCTGGTATAGCGGATTCTGCTGTTCCATGCCTGTCGCTGCCTCAAGTTCATCAGATGGCTTGACGTGCATGCCAGAAGCATGTCCTCACCGCAGGTCAGGATGAGATGTTCAGGGTCGGTTACCTGTGGGTGGGGGAGGCTAGTTGGCAGGTAGGCAGCTGCAACTGTGGAAGAGGCTGGTCCCAGGGCAACATGCCGGTGGCATCGTGATCTGTTTACTGATTTGTTTCCCTGCACGGGTGACACCATGCTGGTGATACTTCCTGGCCTCGAGAGAGGTGAAAATTTGTGGGGAAAGATGGCAAATTCCAGCAAGGGTATCATCAGTACCTTCTACAGAACTCTGCTGTGAACTGGGATGAGCCCAGATGCAGAACATCAGTAGTCCCTCAGAGATCTAAAGTGATCTGTAGGAAATTTCGATGTGGAATCTCCACGTTAAAATGATCTGCTAAATGCCAACACCTAATTTTTAAGGTTATTTTTGTGACAATTATAAAAATCATGCCTGGCTGATAAGAAATGTCCCTTGGACTGTGAGTGGCTCTCAGCTAGAATACAGAAGGACTTCGAGTCATCGGCTGTGAGCGGGGCCCTCGGACAAAGCAGCAGAACCAATCTTGTCACGAGAGGCAAGGAAGGGTAGAAGAACTGGTATGGGCTGAGGACCAGAGGAGACTCGATGTGTAAACAGCCTCGTGGTGCAGAGGAATGGGGTCAGTGGGGACACTGGGGAATCCAAATAACGTTTGTCATTGCATTAATTCTGTACCCGTGTAAATACCTTCATCCTGATAAAAGCCCCATGACGATGTAGGATGTTAACTTTGGGGGGAACCAGGTAAAAAGGAGACAAGAATCCCCTTTACCACATTTGTGTCTATTTGGGCAATTGGAAGTTATTTCAGAAGCAAAAGTTAAAAATGCATTATAGAACAACCCAAAATGCAGGACATTTTGGATTCTGGGTCAAAGAAAAAGGCATTGTGCTTGCAGTATATTGAGAGGAAAATTTGGAATACTTGAACGAAGATTCAGTCTGGGAAATCTGGGTAGAAAGAAATGAGAAAGAATCTGGGTTCTCCTGAAGGCCGTGCTTGAACACTGTGGTGAAGGGAGGACGCGGTGAAGGGGAAGATGTCGTGAAGGGAGGACATGGTGAAGAGACATCCGTGCCCGCCCCCTGGGAACACCCCCAATCCTGATGCAAGGGCCCCACTTCCGTTTCCCTCCCAGCCATCCTGGGACCATGTCACACACTTCCTGACATACACCCAGCCCTACAGGCCTTAGCAAACCCAGTGCGGGGATCTGTAAGATCCCCTCACGGGAAGATGGTCAATGTGGTCTAATGCGTTAGGCCTCATTATGAGAACCTCAAGTGAGGTGTCAGACGGTGGACAAAATTGTTTTCCAAAACCCCTCATATCATATTACAGGTGACTTCCATGACTCGTGTTTTCTGGACACAGATAATTGGCAAAATATCAGTTCCGGGTGTTTCAAGCTTATTTTCCAGTTTTTTAATTACTTATTAATTTAAAACCAGAAACTTCAATGTGATGTCTAATTCCAATTTCAAAACCCACGTTTCTGGGACGTGGAAGAACAAAATATGTCCCAACACAGCCTCTGGGAGCCTACTCTGAGTCTGTGTCTCATCTGTTTCTCACTGGACATGACAAAGCCTCATGATTTCTGCTCTGCACCTGTTGTCTCAAAAACCTAGAGCATCCTTGTTATTCGCTCGCTCTGTGTTCTCCCTCAAGCTCCTCGCTGCCCCTCAGGCTCTCCCTCCCTGCGCAGGAAAACTTTCACAACCACCCCTGCCGTTCTGCATTTCAGATGGTTCTTCGAAATGCGTGTTTCTCACATGAACCTGTAAGTCGAATGTCAGATTTGCCATCACCACCTTTCCTATCCCGTCATTCGGTACGGTACTTCCTCATGCTGGGATTCCAGAATTAAGCTTTTCTAGTTCTACCACGGTCTGCATGTTTTCCTTCAGGTCCAGCCAAAGGTATGTCATACATACAGGCCGGTGGAGACACTAGTCTCAAGCAGGGATGCGGTGACCTGGTGTTTGGTCAGCCCCCTGTTGCCTGGGACCGCTGGACACCCGAGAGTCAGGGTTATAACCGAGAAATCAGAGCAATTTATGAGGAATGTAGGATTCGTGTCTTCACTTAACCCATGGTTTTAAGTGCGTGTGTGTCTGTTGTGATCATGGGGGGGTTATATGTTCTAGAATTTGGAATTCTGATTTTTGTAAGTTTTATTTATGATCTCTTTCTTCACAGGATAATGTAGGTCTTAATGATTTCTTTCCCTTTACTATTTTCTCCTGCTTCTGTTTCCCCTCAAGGGGCCGGTGGCTGGTCTCCACTTGCGTCAGATAAATACCAGTGGCTGCAGGTCGACCTTGGAGAGAGAATGGAGGTCACAGCTGTGGCCACGCAGGGAGGGTATGGGAGCTCCGACTGGGTGAGCAGCTATGTCCTCATGTTCATTGACGGCGGGAGGAACTGGAAGCAGTACTGGCGAGAAGAAAGCATCTCAGTATGTTCCTTCCTGAGAGCCGTCTCTCGGTATGAGTTGTGCCAGTCACTGCCTGTTGCTGCGGATCTGTCAGACTGAGCACAGAGACAGAGCACCCCCAAAGTACCTGAGCATGTTTTCAAGTGAATATAAGATGCGTGTGGCCCTGTATGATCTATGCGCTAAGTCAAACAGCCCTGTGCTGCAGTGAAACACTGAAAACGTCTCCCCGTTGTTCCTGGACGTAGTGTACAATCGAAGGGGTGAGGTCATGTGCAGCCTAGTGTAGTTTCCCTCCCAGAGCCTGGGAGTTGGTGTCAGTTGTTTAGCCAAGTAAATTCGTTCTTCCAAGTCCTCCGGTTAAGTGAGATTTCTGAAAGTGTCCAGACACTGACACACACATCATGGGCAGTCTCCGTTTGGACGACGGCATGCTGAGGGACACATGTCTGGCTCCAGCAGGAACCTGGGCACTTGTGTGGCCCCTTGTCATTCACCCAGGAAAGTACCCAAGGACAGTGGTCAGGAGACATCTGGGCACTTGCTGCCCTCAGGATCCTCTGTGGCATTCCAGAATGATGTGTTTGGCTGCCGTCCCAGTCCCGCCTGGGCTCGGTTCCTAGAGCTCTGCCATCTTGTTGAGAGTTCCCCCACGGTGTCTCTGCTGATGGTTTCTCTCTGGTGGGAGTGAGATGCAGAGCAGGCCCAGCGGTTCCCTCCAGGTTTGGGTGCCAGCAAAGAGAGCTGCTGAGCATTGGGAAAACCCATTGCCTGCCTCATCCCAGGCTGGGGACTTGCTCAGCATCTTGGGGCATCTTGGTTCAGGGAAATGCAAGGCAGTGAAGACGGCCGTCCTAGAAGTCTCTGGTTTTCTGTGGCCCTTGTCTGGACAGAGTGTCTCTGAGCTCAGTTCTCTCTCTTTCTGGCTTTCATATCCTTTCTCTCTGAAGCTACTGTCTTAGGAAATCCTCCTTTCCAGCCTTATACCTCTTGTTCTCTGGATCACTCCAAACCTGGAGCCTGATTCTGAGGAACTACTGTGGGCCAAGCATGAATCAGAAGAATCAAGATATTAGGAAAGGGGACACGGGGAGAGGCAGCTGGAAGTTTCTGGCTCCATCACCACAGGCAGAGCCTCAGACGCCTGCCCCTTGACTGCCAGTCTCCCCGCAGCTCCCCGGCAGGGGGCTGGACAGCACCCCAGAGCCAAGGCTCTCCATTCATCAATTCCATGTCATTTTCAAATCTCATTTTAAGTTTTTCCTTCACACTTTGTGGCTGAATGTGCTTCGGTTTTGCTTTCTGCTTCTTACTCCTGATGTTAGCATTGTGACTCCCAAGTTACACTTTTTTTTTATTATTATTAGACATTTTATGTTGTTTGCGGAAGGTGGATTTTGTTACCTCGGTCCTGCTTAGCTTATCGGGCATCCTCTGGAGATGATCCACTGCTTTGCAGTCCCCAAGAAGCCCAGTGGGGACAGGCCCACAGACAGCTTTCTGGGAGAGGCTGCTACCCGTTCTTGGGGCAGGGGGCTGTTTCAGTCAGACCTGGCTGCTCAGCTGTACACCCTGCCCCCATGCAAATCATAAGGGGGTGGGAGGGGAAGCCTCTGCTTTTATCCTAATGGAGTCATGGATTGTTAACTTCCTGTGTGTCACTGCTCTGTTTGGATTAATGAGTCAGAGTTCATTACCCTGAAGATAAAAGGTGTTGGTGGTAGCTACTTCTAGGTTAAAAGACTGGGCATTCTGAGTGCCTGTGGGGCTCAGGTGGTGGAGCGTCTGCCTTCAGCTCAGGTAATGATCCTGGGGTCCTGGGATCGAGCCCCGCCTCAGGCTCCCTGCTCAGCGGGGCAGCTGCTTCTCACTCTCTCCTGTCCCGGCTCATGTGCTCTCTCTCAGTGTATGCACATGCATTCTCTCTCTCTCAAATAAATTAATAAAATCTTAAAAAACAAAAACAAAAAGAAACACCAGAGTGGGCATATTGGGGCCCTCACCATGTGAAGTTGGTGGTGGGTATATTCCCACTGTGTGAGGACAGGTGAGAAATTGTGCCAAGCGTCCTGCCACTCTGTGACTCCAAACGAGGCATGATGGCAAGTGGGTCCCATGTCACTGCCATGATGTTGGGGGTGGGCATGGTGGCTGATGCACAGGGTGACCAGGAGATCTGCACTGGGGGGTGGGGTTGGGTGGGGTTCCCCATCACCCCAGGGAGTGTATGTACAGGAATTGGGTTTCTCACTGCATCACAAATCAGGCTGGGTCTCTTTCACATTAACGAAAGTGCACTTTTTGTTTAAATATTTCTTATTGTGGTAAAATAGACATAACATAGAAGTTAACTTTGTAACTATTTTTAAGTAGATGGGTCAATGGCATTAGCATTTTCTGGAGGGACCACAATCCTTGCCATCTTGCCGTACTGAAACTTGCTGCCCTCTAGATACTAATTCCCCATCCCTCCCTTTCTCCAGACCCTGGCAACTGCCGTTCCACTTTCTGTCTCCGTGAATTTGACTCATCCGGGCACCTCATCTAAGTGGTGTCATACCATTTTGGTCCTTCCATGACGGGCGGATCTCACCTAGCATAATGTCCTCTAGATCGATCAGTGCTGGGGCGTGTGTCGAATTGTGAAGAATGTTTTACAGCATGTATATGCCAGTTCTGCTCATCTCCTCTCCTGAGGGATCTGTGGACTTTTCCACCTTTTGGCTGTAGTGAATAAAGTTGCTGTGAATTTGGATGAACAAATATCTTTGAGACCTTGCTTTCAGTTCTTTTGGGTGTATACCAACAAGTGCAATTCCTGGATTCTGTGGCAATTCTATTTTTAAGTTTTTGAGGAGATGGCTGCTTTGCTGTGTTACATTCCCACCAGTGCACCACGGCTCCAACTCATGCTCATCAACACATCTTATTTCCCATAAAAAAAAAAAAAATAGCCAAAGGGTGGGAAGTGGTGTCTCACTGTAGTTTTGATTTGCATTCCCCTGATGACTTATGAAGTTGAGCATCTTTTCATATGTTCATTGGACACTTGTATATTTTCTTTGGATAAATGTCTATTGAAGTACTTTGTGCATTTTAAAATCAAGGTGTTTGATTTTTTGGTTGCTGGGATGTACAAAGTTCTTTATATATTCCGGATATGAACCCCTAATCAGATAGAGAATTTGCAGATATTTTCTGTCATTCATGAGTTGCCATTTCACTCTGCTGATGGCATTCTTTGAAGCACAAAAGTTTTAAATTTTGATGTATTTGAATTTATCTATTTTATCTTATGTTGTCTGTGCTTTTAGTGTCATATCCAAGAAATCATCATCAAATTTAATGTGATAAATCTTTTGTCCTGTTTTTCTTCCCTAAGAGTTTTTATAGCCCTAGGTCTTATGCTGAGAACTTTGATTCATTGCGAGTTAATTTTTGTATACGGTATAAGGTGAAGGTCCATTTTTGATTCCTTTGCATACTGTTATCCAATTTTCCTAGCCTTGTTTGTTGGAAAACTGTCCTTTCCCTGTTGAGTAATCCTGGCACCCATGTTGAAAATTATTTGTAGATCCCTTTGCAAAGCATTAACATCTTAAAAATACCAAGGTTTCCAAAACATGAACATGGTATAGCCTTCCAGTTATAAGTGTATTCTTTCATTTCTTTCAGCAGCATTTCATAGTTTCCAGTGTACAACTCTACTACCTCTTGGTTAAGATTATTCCAATGTATTTTATTCTTCTTGATGCTGTCAAACATGATGCTTACTTCCTATTCCTTTCCCTTAACTAGATTCC
>NW_022632016.1:0-19674 GCF_010015895.1 Lontra canadensis
AAGAAAAGAAAAGAAAAGAAAAGAAAAGAAAAGAAAAGAAAAGAAAAAAGAAAAGAAAAAAAACACTGGCTTAATTGAAAAGACTTGAGTCACAGTTGTACCATGGCAGGGTCCTGGGGCCTTGGGAAGACTTCCGGCCACTCCATGTGCCTCGGGTTTATCAGTTTGGTCAGGCAAAGAGGAGCCTCACAAGAGGAGTCTACAGGGCAGATAAATGGATCAGGGTGGTCCCACGCCGTGGCGGCTGCTGGTGGACCTGCATGGGCTGTTCTCTTTAATGCAGGTGGAAGAGTAGATACGGAGAAGATTACTCCAGGGCCTGAGCAGGTCGATAGTACTGGGGAGGCACTTATCCACCCAGCACACATCTTCTGAGCCTTTGATCTGTTCAGCACCCAGTGCTCATGTTTGGCGCACAGAGATTTAAAAAAAAAAAAAAAAAAAGCCAGCCCCCTGCTAGGCACATTGTCACAATAGAAAGTGACAAGAAATTTAAGTAAACATTTTTAGGAAGCATAGGACAGAATGACCAGCTCTTCCTGAATGCAGGGAGAGCTTTCTGGGGACCTTCAGGCTGGGCTTTGAAGGATGAATCAGCATGACTGGAGCATGAGGGCCTCATGTCAGGCAGAGGTTCAAGAGAACACTCCTGTACACTATGTATAGCATGTGAGTGACCTACTGTGAACAGCACGTATCCCCTTAATTCTGAGAGAGAGGGAGAGAGAACTGTCTTGGCAACTGCAACCATAGGAAAGGCAGCTTTCTCTGCCTCACATTTCTTTGTGGTTAGACTACTCCAGCAGCCGCTGCCCGGCTATCTCCCTGTCTTGACGCCCTGCTTCTCTGCCTTTCCACCAGGCTAGAAATTCCTGAGAGTTGGGTCAGAAGTCACCAGCAATGAGAGAGATGTACTGGAACCTAGGGCTGGTGATGGGTCAGTACCATGGACAGAGACATGGAGGGCACACCACCTGCCCCTACACCCCCCCACCCCACCCCAGCCCTTTCCTTGGCCCCTTGGGCTTCTGTGAATTGTCTTCCTTATCCATGTACACAGGATATTCAGATCCACTTTCCCCATTTATGACATTTTGCATACAGTTAACAAACCAGGGTCTGAATTTTGCTGGAATTCATTTGAATTTACAGGTGTGCCTTTGGAGACTTTCCTGGTGCCATTCTGAAGCAGAAGCTTCACAGATGAAAGTGTGCTCTAGCATCCTCTGTGGGTGTGGGAGTGGAAGGTGGAGCCCACCAACACTCTGAGCCCGGGGCCAGCAGGGGAGGAGAGGAAAGGGGCAGGTGTCTAATTGAAGGCAAGGATCTTGGGGTTCCCCTGGGCCTCAGTCCCAGGGTGACACTGCATATAATCTCCCCATTATAGGATGGAAGCCCAAGGGGCCTTTCTCCGTCATCTCTGACTCCTTCCTGCCCCTGGGGAGCCGCTTCTCCCAAGACTGACTCTCAAGCCATGGCTGACATGGCTGCAGAGAAAGTCCTGAAGGAGGGCCACAAGCAAGGTGATTCCACGGAAGAATCCACATCCACTAGTGACAACTCAAAGTCAGCCTGAGGAAGGGAGATGAGCCGACATCCTGAAACACCAATCAATCTTGTCTGAGCCAGACACCTGGTTAGGTATAGCCAACAGGAAATGGTGGGGTTCTGCACTGAAGCCAAGATTTCGCTGGGAGCCCTGGATTCCTGCGATGAGCTGGGCCCCCTTCAAGAATCACCAGGCCGGAAGAGACAGCAGGAAAAGCCAGTCTGAGGTTGTGGGACTCCCTAAAATTCTACCGCTGTCAAGATGGAGCTCAAGGGGTTGGGGTCCAGAGTGGCTCAGCTGAGTCTTCCCAGGCACAGAGGCTAATACCTCATGAAACAACCACTGGCTGAGGAGTCAGAGGCCCTGGTGCTCATTCTACTGGTGCCACTTTCCTGGTAACCCATTGTCACTCCGTAAGACACTCTGAGAACTTAATGCATTAGACTCATGAGACCTGCCTTCCTCGAAGGGTGGTTAAACAGAATGTGAAACCTTACTAACCCTACACCCACACTTCCCTATCTCCTTGTGCCTCGTGAGAAAAAGGAGCCCATTACCCTCTCAAGATTCTCCTCACACAACCACTCATCTTCAATTTGGACACTGGCATAGCTTCCAGGAAATAGTATCTTAATTATAACACCTGCCATGTGCCAGGCACTGCCCTAAATGCTGAGGCTGTAGTGGTGGATACAGGACTCCCAGACAGTCATTCATCAAATGCTTACAATTTATCACAAATATCTGATGACCCATCCACCTCACCCAGTGGACAGTAGCTTTTCGGTGTTCCAACCCCACAGCATAGCATGACCAACACACCTTAGGTGTTCCATCTTAGCTAAATGAAGACAATGAAAACTATTTTGAAAGTACTCTAAAGTGGGGCACCTAGGTGGCTCAGTTGGTTTCAGCTCAGGTCATGATCTCATGGGTCATGGGACTGAGCCCTTCATTGGGCTCCATTCTCAACGGAGAGTCTGCTTGAGGCTCTCCCTCCAGCCCTCCTCCCAATTGTATGCTCCCCGCCCCGTCCTTCTCTCTCTAAAATGAATAAATAAATTTAAAAGAAAAGAAAAGAAAAGAAAATGTTCTACGGTGCCTGGGTGGCTCAGTCATTAAGTGTCTGCCTTCAGCTCAGGTCATGATCTCAGGGTCCTGGGATCGAGCCCCACATCAGGGTCCCTGCTCAGCAGGGAGCCTCCTTCTCCCTCTCCTTTCTGCCTGCCTCTCTGCCTACTTGTGATCTCTCTCTTTCAAATAAATAAATAAAATCTTTTAAAAAAAAAGTACTCTAAAACACTATAAGACTGTAAGTCGTTATTAACAGAAACAACACAAAATGTTCTAGCCATTTGGCCAGAGGTGAAAACCAGAAAAAAAAACAACAGAAAGGAAAGATGGGGGACTCCTGTATGTTTCAGTTAATGGAGTGAGAGACATCCTGACAACAATGAAAAGTCTCATACAAGACTTTGAAGGGCTATGGGACTGGGGGCAGGAAGAGATTCTTTTTAGCCGGGTTAGTCAGTGGAGGGGACATTCCAGCTTGGAGATGGGATGATGGGCTGAGTGGTGGCAAAGGGAGCACCAGGGGAACAGGGCTTGAGCTGCCCAGCTGGTCTTGGGTCCACAACATGAGATCACACTGGTTCTTCTTAGCGAGCAGCTCCCAGATGCCTCCAGAATCAGGACCCACAGGGAGCAGGCTCATGAATGTCTGGCCAATTCCCGCTCAGGTTTCAGCTGCAGAAGCAGACCTCTGGCGGGTTCATGAAGAGAAGGGAGGGCAGGGGTCAAGGACAGACCACGGCGGTCCTTAAATACTGAACTCTAGTCTGGAGGCATGAGGGAGCCACAGAAGGCTTTAGAGTGAGGGCAACGTGCCACTGAGATGAATACAGAGGAAGGCTGGGAAGGGGAACTGGAAACGGGAAGTCCTCCTGAGGAGCTGCTGCAATAATCCAGGCACAAAGTATGACAGCATAGGCGGCAGTGATGGAAAGAAGGGAATTAAGAAGCATGGAGTAGAGTTGACAGGACTTGGCAACCAACTGGATGAGGGGGGAAGGAGAGGAAGTCATGGGTGGCTTACTCCAGATGCCTTTGGTGTTTTTAATATAAAATAGAAAAAGAAACACACAAGATCTTATATTCTCTAGTAGTTATCTGATTTGAAGAAACAGCCCCCTATCTCTCAGCTCCTGAGGACTTACAATGGCCCGAGACAATATTAATAATGATGTATTTTATAGTGTATGAACTCTGCCCTCTGTGGTGCGGGCATCAAGAAGTCAATATGAGTAAATTGACAAGCTTGTCAATGAATGAAATTAATTCTCTTTTTCTGTTGCATCACTAAACATAATTTCAGAATGTCATGTCCATTATCATGGCCACGTGACCGAGCGACGAGCAAGTTAAAATATGGGAAGAAAGGCGCTCTGGTAGTGTCTAATGCCCGGGGGCAGATGTACCAGCTGAAACGGGCATGTGTTTCATTGGGCACGCAGTCCCTCAGTATCTTCTCTCAGAGGGTGTCCCATTAGCAGCCGGGAGACCACTGCCCTTTGAGTGTGAGAAAATGGGTTTTAACACATTGCCCAGTTTAACCTAAACCCAAGTGTTCTCAAAGCAGAACAGATAGTCAGGCCAAGGAAGAGGTCATAGTGGATCAGAAAGTCCAGGCTCCTTGCTCAAAAACACTGGAAGAGAGAGGTGTATAGAAGATGCCACTCAGCCAGGCCAAGACTAGCTCCCAAGGCTTCCAACTCGCAATCCAGCCATAATGGTGGGCCCCGCGGGGGCGAAGGAGATGGGAGGAGGTCCTCAGAGCAGCAGCAGACACCATGCTGAGGGTGATGCCACTGTTCCGTGGAAAGAAAGCAAAGACCCTTGGTGGGTCAAGAACTTGCAGGAAAGATGCCGATTCATTCATCCAGTCACCGGACAACTCATCAGTGAGCACCGACCATGCCGAGCGCTCTTGTGAACCTTGTGGGTGCCGCAGAGAAGCAAGCGCACACCGCCTTGCCCTCGCAGGGAGAAGCCACAGTACGCAGTGAACAATGAACAAGGGAAGTAGCATTACCCTGAAGGTAATAAATCGGGTGGTGGGGGGAGGACAGCTGGGGAGGGCAGCCTGGTGTGGATGAGGGGCCCTTCTCCAAGGAGGGGCTCCCAGTTTGGGGTCCTTTGAGCCATTCTTTCCAAATCAACAGAGAAGGAAGGACAGCCACCATTTTCAGGCTGCTTCTTGGGTTCCCTTTGCTGAACAAAAGCTTGTTTAGAACTCACACACACCCCCCCAAAAAAAGAAGGAAAAAAAAAAAAAAGAACTCACACATCCCAACAGGTCAGGTCCTGCTACCCCAACTGTGCTCAGAGAAGACCTGTGACAGTCCAGGTGGGTCCAGGGCCTGCAGCCAGCCGACCGGGTCCCAGAGCCTCTGTCCTGGCCCTGCCTCACTCAGTCAGCTTTGCTGATGAGTTCATGTCCCTTTGGGGTGTGCTTTCCTCCTGGCCCTCAGCCTTCCAGAACACGGGCTTCCTGAAATGTAGCTCCCAAGCCTAAGTGGAACATCAGAATCAGTGGGGGGTGGGTGGGGTGCCTCAGAACCTGGCAAAACCACCACTGTGGCCTCCTGATGTGAAGACCAAGGTTAGCGGGACAAGTCTCGAGTGAACCCGTGGCCCTTACTGGGTCTCACTCCCTTCACCTCTGAGATGGGAATCATGGACTCTTGGGACAATGGAATGGATGGGAAAGTGTATCAAAGTGGCAGTTTCCATGACTTTGGTCACAACGTATCCTCTTGGGGTGTGCGTATGTGGATTCACCTGTGTGTACCGAGTGCCAATAGGACACCAGCCACTAAAAGCATCCATGTCCCTGTTCTGAAGATGGGCATGTGGGGACCCAGAATGGCTAACAGACTTGCCTGGGCTATCGTCAAAGGTCAAAGCTCTACCTCCCCCAGGAGAAAAATCCCCTTCTCTGGCCAAGGCAAGAAACCCCAGTGCCACCTCTGCCATAGACGGTGGGGGGAGTCAGCCTCTCCCAGGTGCCAGCGGGGGCTTCCTCGGGATGCTGGGGCAGAACAAAAGCAGGAACCCACATGCAAAACGCTTAGATGACATGGCTTAGTCCACAACTGGGGTCCCACGGCTTCCCACGCTGCACCAAAAGGCATCCCGAGCTGGGGCACACCCAACGGACTTTTTCTCTTCCTTGTTGAGGGAAGAAATTGCCTCGTGAAAGCCAGTGGCTTTTTTGATTTTCTCTAAATGGTTGGAAGGGGTTTTCTGCCTTCTGGTTGACACTGTGGATGACTAAGATGGATTTCCAGAGAAAATATTCATGTTGTTTGTGACCGTGTTTGTGCAGCAGGGAGCAGGCAGCTGGATAATGGAGTCCCTTTGGGAGAGGGGCTGAGAACCGTGTTTTTTGCACCTTGGTCCTTTTGGGCCATGCCACTAATTGGAACTTACTGTCCCATTAATGAGTTCTCTCTCTAGAGATTCATCTGGCCATTTTGACTCTCGAGTCCCTGCCTAATGGACTATTGAACAACAGAAAACCCGCACAGCTTTGTCTCAGAAGCTCTCCATTAAATATACAGCAGTCCCCAATTAACCCCAGGCTTAAAAAACAGAGTGGCAAAGCAACTCTCAGGCCAGCTCGGAAGGCTAAATTGGTATGATGTAATTGTTCTCCCTCCCTGGAAAAGGCCAGTGTGGCCACCCATCTGAGCAGTGGACACCAGGTCCCTCAGCGGCCAAGAATCAATTTCCATCCTCAAGATGCCACCTGTCCCTTCCAAGTCACTTAGGGCACTGTTGGTGACCCTGGAGGCCGAGGCTTACAGGACCATGTCTTCAGTCTGCTGGCTGGCTGGAAAGTGGGTCCATGGTAAGAGTGGGGCCAAGCCGAAAAGGGATTCCTAGGGATGCCCACAGGCATTTGCAAAGAAATAAGCCCCTCCCAGCTGGGCTGGGATAAGGGTTACTTCTCCAAAACATCCTGGTTTCATCATGAGTGCAGTGCAATAATTCCTAAGACCTCTCAGTCTAGCGTAATGCACAACTGATGGCAGCCCTCCGTGCTCACAGTCCTTCGATGGCTCCCTACTGCCCTTGGCAAAAACTCAAGTTCCTCTGGCGGTAATAGAGACCTCAGGCTGCACATCCATTCTCAGCATCCCCACATGCCTCCTCAGACTTGATCTCAGGAAATGAGCTGTGGTGGTCCTCCTAGCCCTTCCCCTTTCACAGACTCGGCCACACCCTCTCTCATATCCTTCTGCTCCTTTATCCCCAGGCCTGAGGTCTCACCCCCTTAAGGAAAGCTTCTCCCATTGAGCCCTCTGCTTCCCCCAGAGCAGCCAGGCCAGGGTCGAAGTCCCCTTCCCTCTGTCCCCACCATAGCTCATATCGGTACCATGTCCGCTGCAGAGACCTGACCTCATTTGTTGTGGCATCTCTCTAGCGGGAACGGAGTTTCTCCATCTTGACTCTACTGACATTTTGGGCTGCATGTTCATTTGTTTTGAGTGTGCTTCCTGGGCATTATGACAACAAAAATGTCCCCCTCCATTGCCACATGTCCCCGAGGGACAGAATGGCTCCTGAGCGAGCACTGCGGGGCTGGACTGTCAGCATCTTGAGGGTGTTCCAAGCAAGGGCAGAAGACTATGGGGCCAGAGACATGCGGGTGAGATCCTCGCTGCCCTCCTTGCCAGATGACTGTGCCCCCCAAGCAAGCTGCTTCTCCTCCTGAGCCTCAGTTTCTTCACCTGTGAAATGGGATGATGGCACATAGCTCGCATAGCGGTTTGCTATGGTGGTTGATGTTGGCAACCAATACATATTGTTCTACCATTTGACTGGACATCGTATAAATACATAGAAGATTTAGGGTTAGAGTCAGGCTTCCTGACTAGCACTGAGTCCTGCCATATACCAGGTTCTAGGCCATGCATGCCCTCCCATTTAGCTCCCACCATGATTATTTTCATTATTCTACAGATATGGAAACCAAGTGCTTAATGTCAGCCAACCCACTCAGGATCAGTTACCTATTAGAGTTCAGGCTGGAAGGCTGTCTTCTGTCTCCAAGATTGTCAGGGGCCCTTTCCTCTCCAGAACCTGGTAGATGCTCTCCTCTCCACCTGCCGAGCTCCCATCCCACCCTGTCTTGTGACCCCTATGTGTCCTGAGGTTTCAGTTTCATGTCAATTACGCTAGGATTTTGTGCCCACAGCGTCTGCATTTCTTATTATGACACCATCACACACACCCCCACTAGGTTGTAGGCTCCAAGGAAGCTCAGTTAGTGCCTGAGTGCCAACCACTTTATCCAGCGCCTAGCACAGCATTGGCACTTTCTGTGTGATGAATGAATGAATGAAGGCGTGATAAGTAAAACATAGTTAAGAAAGGTAAGCTCGTAGGACTGAACAACTAAGAACGTGGCAGCCAGGAGACCAGGGATAGCCTCTTAACTCTTGAAGGGTCTTTTTCCTTGCAGGTGTCTCCAACTTCTTCCATGGACATTCTTCTTTATGATGAACCCAACACACCACATAGAATGGGGACCATCATATACAGGTGATATCAGAGCCTGCATTTTTTAGACCTGTGGCTCAGGCCCATTGACATGTAGTCAAGGAGGGGTCAGCGCCATTGGCAGAGCCTCCCACAGCCTGTAAGGTCAGTCGATATGGGCGAGCTTCGTCTGAACGCCTGCTCCCTCTTACCTCGTCCAGTCCTCCACGACCCCTGTGGACACCTAGCACCCAGCCTTGACTTTTACTGTTCCAGCTTACCCCAAACACCACCAGGCATTTTCATACATCTGTGCTCTCCTACCTATGTTTGAAGTCTCCACCTAGATGCAGCTTCCTGGTAATGCCACCCTACCCTTCCACTCTGACTGGGTTCCCATAATGCCTTGCACTTCCCTGGCATCAACCTCCTTCATCTGCTCCACTCCAAATAACACCAACCTTACTCAGTTCTCAGCCTTTTCCTGCAGTGTCCCTAGCACTCTGCACTGCACAGGGGCTCACTAGATATTTGATGCATGAGCAAATGCATTTTGCACCGGTGCATGAATTTGGGCTGTGGTGCTCTGGTGCCACTAGACATTGAATTTCTGTAGGTCCTTTGCTTGGTTCTATGATCACCAAACAACCCTCTGATGATGATTCTGCCTCTCCTGTGAAATCTTCCTATAAGAAAGAATGCCTTGGTGAGAACTCAAGAATTCTGACCCGCATCACTGTTTATAATACTTACTGTAAACTAACAAATTGGATTCTGGCTTCATAAAAACAGAACCAAGTACAGAGGGACGCCCTTGCAGGGCATTGTCTCCTTGTTTGCCCGCTGTGATCCTCTCTCCCAGGACAAACATGGGAGTTGTTCTCCCTTTGTCTCCTCCCATTCCCAAGAAAGGCAGGCAAGGTGGGAAGGGGAGAACATCTGTACCAACCTTACATCTCATTCTCATCTCTTTGCAAAAGGAAAGCAGTGTTTTAAAATATTGTACAAAAGAATCTCTTCCCACAGGAAAGAAAATACAATCATCTCTTTTTGGGGGAAAAAAAAACAGCTCCTTAAAAACCCAACCATACCCTGCATATGTTCTGTTTAGATGCATTTTATTAAGTTTTTTACCACTTAATGATGGCTTAAAGAAGCACTACACAAACAATAGTATTTTAGTGTAAGAGGGTTGGAATATTTCTAATTCAAGCCAGTAAAACCTCACTCCTCTGTGGTTTATAAGACTCGAGTACGTTGATGTGGCAGCACTCAATTAATGTCAGGCCGTATGGATTTCAATCTGGCTTGAAATATATTTAAACAAATGAAGTAGATACAAATGTTGGCTCTTTGGCCAGCCAGAGCTAAAAAATCCATTTTCTATCTCATTTATAATAAGAACTAATTTGAATGTAATTTATCTAAAGCACAATGTTTCCTAATTTTTACATGCAACCATTACTTATAGTTTAAGTAATAGTTATATCCATGGATCTTAGTGCACTTAATTGAAAATGCATGTTATTAAAACGCAGGACTTAATCCTTCAAAAATAAAAGCATTATCCTAAGGAATAATGGAATACTCAGTCTCAGAGCAAGAGAGAAGAGGGGGCAAAAAGCTTTAAAAAAAAAACCCTCTCCTTTAAATACAGCACTTCTCTCTCTTTACGTGGTATTAGAATTATGTCAGAGTGAAATTAGCCACTTTCGACCCGTTATTTCAATTCAGATTACTACTGCCTCTCATCCGAGTGTCAGACTTGGCATCAGAGTCAAATCCGTCTGCCGAGGAGTGACATGTCAAGGGTGACAGTGACAAATTGTCACTAAGTGAGGAATAACACATGACAGGGCATGTGTCCGTAATGAGGCATATGCATGCCAGTAAGCCTCGGGACGCGCGAGGCTGAGGGCGGAATGCTGGGAGCACTCCTGATGCTGTGAGTTCTCATTAGGGATCCTTGGATGGGGTTTTCCATCATTAAAATAAATAAATAATAAATAAGCTTAAAATAAAATAAGACCTTCCTTTGTGACCTCTTCTTCCCCATTCACGATTTGTTTGTTTCTTTTTTAACTTCACTGAGATCAAGGAAACCCTCACTCCAGAATAAAATGATTCTGCCTCTGTGTGTTTGTACAAATATTTCTATGAGCACTTTGAGAGACGGCCCAATTTACCAAGAGGAGGCCATCACACAAACATTTCACAAGAGCTCCAAAAGAGCAGATTTTACATTGGTCTCCAGTGCAAATGACTGTATTTTTACCCCAAGCAAAATGCAAACAGTTAGAGAGAGAGAGTGGGTAAGAGGTATCATTATGAAAAATTAACTCAAGAGGCCACAAAAATAGGAAACATTAAAAAAGGGAGAGAGAATCCCTTATTGCTTTGTTTTGTTGTCTTTAATTTCACATATGGGATCTCCAGAATTGTTTGTCCAGATGAAGAATGATGTTTTTATACCCCAAGTCAGGTGGATACATAAAGACATGTTATTGGATTTTATTGGATAGTTGGATAGATGGGGGGAATGTGGATGGATGGGGTTATGGGAGATGGATGGATGAGGGGATGCCGGGAAGGATGAGGGGGTGGGAAGGGGGATGGGTGGATGGGGGTTGAATGGATGGATAGGGGATGGATGGGTGGGGGGTGAATGGATGGATGGATGGGAGATGGATAAATGGGGGATGGATGGGGCATGGGGGGGATTGGGGATGGTTGGATGAGGGGATGAGGGAGTGGACAGGGGGATGGGTGGGGAGATGGATGGATGGGGGATGGATGGATGGGAGATGGATAAGCAGGAGAGGGATCGGTGGGGGGATGGATGGATGGAGGATGGATGGATGGGGAATGGATGGGTGGGGGAATGGATGGATAGATGGAAGATGGATGGCTGGGGAATGGGTGGGTGGGGGGGATGGCTGGATGGGTGGAGGGATGGATGGATGAGGAGATGGATGGATAGGGGATGTATGGGTGGGGATGGATGGGTGAGGATGGATGGATGGATGGATGGATGAAGAGAGGGATGGGTGGATGGATGGAGAGAGGGATGGGTGGATGGATGGAGAGAGGGATGGGTGGGGAGATGGACAGATGGAGGATAGGTAGTTGGGTCAGGGGATGGATGGGGAGATAGACGGATGGGGGATGGATGGATGGATGGATGGATGGAAGATGGATGGATAGGGGATGGATGGGTGGATAGATGGATGGGGGGATGGATGGGTGGGGAGATGGATGGACGGAGGATGGATGGGTGGGGAGATGGATGGAGAGTAGGTGGATGGAGGATGGAGAGGTGGAAGATAGATGCATGAGTGGGGGAATGGATGGGTCAGGGATGGATGGATGGGGGTGGATGGATAGGGGGATGACGGGGGATAGATGGGTGGGCACAGAAGTAAGACAAGAAGTGATGAGCCCACAGGTATGGCTGGGGCAGCTCAAATCCCATGTAAGAGCTTGGAATGTCCAAGGTGGTCAATAACTATTGGAAGGTTTCAAGCTGAGAGTGAGTGATCAGGTCTGCACAGTAGCATCAGTGTGTGTGGTCAATGGGGACAGATGAGAGTGGAGGCAGGTGACCAGGGAGGAGGCTGCTGCAGTCTTCCAGGCATGAAATAGCTAAGTAAGGGCCAAGACAAGGTGCTGAAAGTGATCCAGAGCAGGAACAGATAGAAGGGATATTAGAAAAAATAAGCAAAGAAATTGGTTAACTGGTTATATTTATTAAACAGAGAGACCCTGGATGATTCCCAGGTGTCTGGTGGAATGGTGGAACCAAGGCAGCAGCACAGAGAATGAGCAGGTGTGAGAAGGCAGTGATCGAGTGACCATCTGGCAGATGCTGAAACCTTAGCAAGGAGTCCGGGTGGGGAGCCCTCAGCGCATTGGTGGGAATTGAACCTGCAAGAGAGGAAGGAAACTGTAATCAAAGACCATATTCCAGCAAAACTGGAGAGGACCCCAGGGGCAGGGTTCACATGTTCCTATAGGACACATTTTCTACATGCAGATCTCTATTGGTAAGTGGAATTACACGTTAAGTACTAGTTGTAATAAAAATATCATGGACTGGTTCTTTTATTTTTTTTTTCTTTGACCTCATTTTTAGTGGCTGTTCCAACTCATGTCATAAATTACTGACTATATTCTCTATTGTGGGCATTTAGGCTATTTCTGGATTTTCACGATTATATATTCCCTCCTGTGATGTTTGACTCTACTACAGCTGCTCTTGGCAAGGGCCCAAGCTCCACTGTGATCAAAGAGAGGGAGAGGAAGAGGGCAGGGATGCCCAACACATAGGTGCTCTCAGTAAGGCTGGGGATGAGAGGTCATTCGGGAACTGTACTCCACCTGGGGTGACAGGTAGATGCAGATACCCACAGTGGCTCTAAGAATTCCTGTCTGCACCTGCAACTCCACGGGTTCCAGGGAGCCCCTCCAGGAACCTTCTTGTAAACCATTCATTTAGAAGTCACTTATTAAATTCGATGTCACAAATACCTGTATATTGATCCTTGCTGTGACTGAGATAGGCAAAAGCAAACCACCTAAATGCCTAGACTCTGATTTTGCTCATGAAAACATCATCATGCTTACTGTAGGTCTGCAGGAGACTCTGCTCCACAGGGTCCCTCAGGGACCCAGGCTGACAGAGGCTCAACCCTGGTGTCGTTTTGCCATCTGGAACATTAGGACTTTTCAGCTGCCATGATGGAGGGAAAGAGATTAGGGAATCCCACGTGAGCCTTCCAGGGCTCCTGTTCCCAGTCGTGCACATGGCTCTACTCACAGCCCCTGGGACAGGACTGTCACATGACCACACCCGCTGCAGGGGAGCTGGGGCAGAGGTGGGGGAAACCCCCCGGATGGTTAGGTGAGCTTCCCTGGCCCTGCCACAGCTCACCCCGTAATGACAAAATAAAGTCACTCTTCTGATCACCGCCCGCTGTATCATGACAACAGACGAGAAACAACCAAAATGTTGCAACAGGAACAGATGAAGTCGATTGCCAGACTCACCAAGAGATTCTATTTTGATCTGGAGAGAAGAGAGCGCACTGGCACACCCATAGGAGGTCATCACGAAACAGAAGACGGAGGGAGGACAGCCTGGAGCGCAAGGTTCAGGGCCCGGCGTCAGGAAGGAGGGCACACATACAGCTGACTGTGTATTCGCCACATGTTCCTGACGCCGGAAGCTGGGGTCACTGCGCGTCTTTAAGAAGAGGCTGTGCGGCTGACAAGCAGGCGGTGGGGGGGGGCAAACTTTCCTGCTGCCCTTCACCTCTTGAATGTGGGACCACCAGAAACACGTGACCTGTTCCAAAAAACACCTCTAAGTTATTTTGTAAGAACCTTCATTAGCGGGGCGCCTGGGTGGCTCAGTGGGTTAAAGCCTCTGCCTTCGGCTCAGGTCATGATCTCAGGGTCCTGGGAAGGAGCCGGCATGGGGCTCTCTGCTCAGCGGGGAGCCTGCTTCCTCCTCTCTCTCTGCCTGCCTCTCTGCCTACTAGTGATCTCTATCTCTGTGTGCGTGTCAAATAAATAAATAAAATCTTTAAAAAAAAAAAAACCTTCATTAAAATCAACATTGAGCCGGCACATACTCACTCAGGAACTTCTACACACACACACACACACACACACACACGCCACAAGCACACCCCAGCATTTCTGACAAGCTCTCAGCTGCTGTGTCATGCCACTTTGGGGCCCCCGGAAAGCCACCATGTCACAGCTGTGGCTGCCAATAGCATTGAGGAGGTCACTTTCCTCCAGGCAGACTTTTCCCCCTGGTGGTCACTGCTCACAGTGCCCTCTGGTCTCGGGAATGGGCTCCTGTCTTGATTCCATCTGACTACAGCTAATTCCAGGTTTTTGGCTCTTTCGAGGTGGCAGGAAAGCCCCAGGCGAAACAGAGATAACTGAAGATCTGCTATGAGGCGGGACCTTGGTGCCACTGACCTCGGGGGCGGCCCAGCCCACACTGGGGGAGAGCACGCCACCCCTCTAAGTCCAGCCCCATCTCTCAGAAAGCCCAGGAAGAGCAAAGACCTCAGTGGGCAGCACACCTCTCCAGCCCTCCTGTCCTCCCCAAGGGGGGCCTCTCTGCGGGATGTCTAACAGCGGGAACAGCCGCTCCCACCAGGGACACAGCCCTGCCCTCTGGCCCCAGAAAGACAGGAGCCCAGAGCCGCCCAACTGCTGTGCATTTGGCAGGTGCAGGTGTCCAGGAGCCTTACGTGGGAGGAAGAGCAGCGAGGGCCAGGCAGAGGCATGAGCCAGACCAGGGCAGCGTGAGGGATCCCGGGGCTCCTGCGGTAGGCTTGCCAAATTCAGCCCTGGCAGGGGTGAGACTCCAACCGAGAGGGGCTCGCAGAGGCTCTGGTCCACCTAATTAATTTCAAGTGTTTGGGGAAATCAGAGAAAATTTGCTGAAGACAAATCCCAGACCTCCCATTGGACAACTGTTCCCCCTGCTCATTTCCCCCTCATGCCTAGTTCTCATGCAAATGTACCCCCAGCCAGCCCACCTCCTCCTGGGGTGGGGGGGGCATGCAATCTCCCCTCCCTGCCACCAGCCTGCCCCTGGAGGAGGTCTCCCCTGCCAGGCCTCAGCCGTGAAAAACACAGGGCCCCAGGCTGCCCGTTCCTCCCGCTCGGCAACAAGTGAGTTGGCGTGTTTCAGTGTGTGCTGGGTGTGGGACGGGATGTACTGGCTTGGAGGCTGAGAACGCTGCAGGACACAGGGGTGCAGGGCTGCTTCTGGGCAGCGGGTGCCAGTGGTGGGTGGGGGGCGGTGTGGGTTGCGGGCTGTGCCGGGGCCCCGGGGCAGACACTGATTGCATGCGGGGCACTGTTCTGGGCACTGCGGAAAGAGTAGTGGGCAGACAAAACGGTCCCTTGTCCTGGAGTGGGTGGAGGAGACAGGCCTTGGCAAACAGGTAACAAGCGACATTAATCACAAGGATGGTGACAAACTATGATGACATAGAAGCCGGGAGTCACAGGGTGGGGGCGGGGGCTGCAGCGGAGGAGGAAGGGCGGAGTGGGCTGGGAAGAGGGAGTGGGCAGAGGGGAGCTCCCAGGAGGGGCAGATCCAGCTGAGGAGGGAGCTGGGGAGGAAGGTGGGGATGAAGAGGGGTGAGCTGTGCATAGAAGAAAACGACCTGGGGCGTCCAGAAGCTGAATACCCCAGAGTGCCCGGGGCACGGGGAGCTGCGAGGAGGGACGAACCTGAGAGCTGGGAGAGCTGGGAGAGCTGGGGAAGAGTCAGGCGGAGGGCTTTAGCACGACCTGATCACGGGGGCAGGTGCGGGAAGAACGAGCTCACACTGCGCTCGATGTTGACGTTGCCGGCTGTCCAAACGTGAAAAGACAGGACAGGTTGGGAGACAATATTTTCCCCGCGTATGACCAAAGGATAGAATCAGAACATATATAAAGAACATCTACAAATCAGTGAGGAAAAGACAGAAAGGATCAGGACAGAAAGACAGAAAGGATCCAGGAAGGAAGACTTTGAACCAGCTTGCCCAGAAGAAGAAACGCCAAGGGGCCACACTCTTATAAAAAGATGTTCTGCTTCGCAAATCATGAGGAGATGCAAATTTGGCGCCCACGGGGCTTGGCACATGGTGTGGGGCACGACGGGGCACACAGTCCCAAAGGAGGTGTTTGTGATTATTTAAGAATAAAATAAGAATATGTATTTTTAAATTGATATGTATTATTTCTTTCAGATGGTTATTAAGCCGTTAGGACATGAATATGTACCGGGTCATCTGGACCTAATACTTCATAAACAGAACCATCGGGTATTCCTTTTGGCAGAAGGGTTTGTGAGGGAGTCCTGAGACATGGAGGGTGCTGTGAGCAGAGGCAGTCTGGGGACCTCAGGTGAGAGAAGACTGGGCAGTCCTGGAACAAGTCTAAGTGGCCCCTCTGTGGTGGCCTAAATTGTGTCCCCAAAGGGATGTCTGAGTCTTAAGCCCCAGAACCCATGAGTGGGAACTTACTTAGAATTGGGGGTCTTCAGAAATGTAATTAGGTTGAGGCTGTCAGTGTGAGGAGATCCTGAATTTAGGGGGCCCTAAATCCAGGACTGGAGTCCTTATAAGGGAAAGGCTGAGGGAGAGGCCCGATAGCCAGGGAAGCACAGGGAGAGAAACAGGCTGCAGAGACACCATCCTAGGCTGGGGAAGGCCAGGAAAATGCAAGGTGGCCGTCCCCCAGAGCCTTCACAGGGAGCCTGGCCCCTGTTGACACCTTGATTTAGGGCTTCTGGCCTCTAGGCCCGTGAGAACAAATTCTCGTTGTTTTAAGCCACCAAGTCTGTGGTAAGTTGTGGCAGAAGCCACGGGCAATGAAAACGCCCTGTCGGGCCACTGCAGCCGGCCCGCGACACGGGACCCACCTGCCACCCAGCAGTGGGGACTGGGCCCACTATCCAGAGCAGCTGTCACATCGTAACTGCCAGGAACAAGCAAACCTATCCGCCCGGCCAGCCGTTTCTGAGCACCGCCGGCTACTCTGGCCTGGGCGCAGTGGCCTCCCCGTGCGGCGTCCCCCATAGGAGGAAGGAAGGAGCAAAACACAGCCCGTGAGACACGGGAGACGAACAGCGGCCGCTGGGGAGAATGAGGCTGGTTCCCACCCGGGTCCCCCCATTCTGGTCTGGGCCGGCATGGGTCTGTCATTTCCCCCTCTGGGTGTCCGCGGGCCCACGTGCCATGCATCTTGTTGAGAAATCAGTTTAGCGTTGGGCCCTTAAAAGCCATCCACCAAGGGCCGTGTGTGTGCGTGTGTGTGCATGTGTGTGTGTGTGTGTGTTAGACAAGACACTCTGAGTCCAGTCACCACGGTGACCACGTTTCCCTCCTTGGCAGGTGGGGCAGGTCCCGGCAGGTGCTGGCCAGTTAGTGCTGCTCTAGCCAAGTCCCACACTGCGGCTTCAACAACGGAATGTATCGTCTCCAGCCCAGAGGCCAGAGGTTGCAGATTCAGGTGTCAGTAGGGCTGGTTCCTTCCAAAGGCGGTGGAGGGAGAACGGGTTCCAGGCCTCTCTCCCAGCTTCTGGAAGCCTCCAGCCCTTGGTGTGTGGACAGCTGTCTTCACGTATCTTCACATTGTCTTCCGTCTGGGGACATCTCTCAATTCAAGCTTCTC
Source organism: Lontra canadensis (assembly GCF_010015895.1). Classification (NCBI taxonomy): domain Eukaryota; kingdom Metazoa; phylum Chordata; class Mammalia; order Carnivora; family Mustelidae; genus Lontra; species Lontra canadensis. The sequence continues at coordinate 17,291 of NW_022632016.1, forward strand.
CTTTTTATAAGGGACACCCATCATAGGGGTCGAGGGGCCTCCCTAAGGACCCCATTAGCTCAGTTACCTCTCTAAAGACCCCACCACCTGCTGAGGTCCTGGAGGTTCAGAACTCGGGGGGACACAATTCAACCCACACACTGGAACAACAACTGAAGGGCATGGATCCTTCCAGAAGCCCCTCAGCCATTCACTGTTGGGGAGGTGGGTGCAGGATCTAGCGGAATCGGGGGTGGCATTTGTTGGCTTACCGTGGTGAGAGGTCAAGTGCGCGGACACTCCGCCAGGCGTTGAAGCACCAGCTTTGTCCTCTACTGACTCTGAACTTAGGAAATTGTCTTAGCCCCTATGAGCCCTGGTGGCTTCTTTTGTAAAATGAGAATAAAATCTCAGTACTTGGCCCACGGCGTGTCCGTGCCGATTAAAGGAGAGAAGCCTGTGAAGTGTGTGCGTGTGCCCACAGCAAGCAGCGCGTGTCATGACTGTCCTAGGTCCCCACTGTCTGGCACATCGTGGACGTTTAACTCATGTGTGGGGGTAAGTGACAGAATCAGAATATATAAAAACAAACCAATCCGTGAGCATAATTTGGACAGGCTTAGGAATAACCCCTAATTTTCCCCCTTTGGGAAGAAAACCAAAGTGTCCAGCGAGTTGCAAAGACAGCCCATGTCCCTACGTGTCCCCAGCTGGGCGTCTTCCGTGGGAGAAGGCAGCTTCGCGGTTTCTCCCACTGTCGAGACCGGTAAATGTTTTATACTTATTTACAAGGCAGAGCAATTATGTATAATTATTCCATAATGCAAACACATTATGAATACTTACAGCACCATTTCCCCCCTCCTCCTAAGGAATCTGGCGGAACTGTGTGTTAAAGATATTTTGTGTAATTGAAATTTGGAACAGGTGTAGGAAGGGAAAAAAAAGAGCCTTCCTGACAGAGGTGAGGGAAAGTGCCAGACGCTCTCTTGTTAGATTAAGAAAACCATTCCAGAAAGGACTGGGGAAGGGCTCTGCTGTGGGAAGTCCCGCAGATTAGAGCATCAAACTCCCGAGAAGAGGCCAGGTGCCAGCCCTCTCTAACCTCTTCTCACCTCTTCTTACCCCCCATCGCACTCACCACCTCCAACTGTCCTCCCCTGCTCACCTGTCTGTGGTCTGCCTCTCCCACGCAAGGGGAGAATTTGGGGTCTTGTGCACCAGTGAGGCACACAGTTGGCACTCAGTAAATTCCTCTTGAATAAGTAAGTGCAGACGTGAAGTCAGTCCCAAGGGGAAGGAGTGGGAGGGAAAGGAATTAGAATTCGATGAGCACTTTCTATCTGGGACAGTCCCAGGACAGCACTTAGCCTTCAGGATCTCACGGGGCTCGGGGCTCGGAGCTTTACCCCCAAGGCCCAGATGGAGAGGTCAGGCAGGGACAGAGCTGCTGGGACGAGCTTCTCATTTGGGCCCCGCTCCCACCCCTCCGGGACAGACACCATCTTCCACATCTAACACCAGCCCCTGATAAAAGGAGCATTTTGTATGGGCAGCCAGTTGATCATGAATCACCCAACTGAAGAGAGCTGCTGGGATCAAAAAGAAGCCAGCAGACACAAAACTGTTTTTAAAAATGAAAAGGGGAACCCAGTGGCCAGGAGGCTGGGGGTCCCTTTATTAAGCATGCTCATTTTTCCCGACAGCTGAATGGAAACTTGAACCATGGTCTCGCAACCTGAACTTCGACTTGGCCTAATTCCATATCAAGTGACAAGTTTGCCACCTGTCCTGGGTCTGGCCCGTGGAAGCCCTCAAAGGACAGCTCTCCCCTCACTTGGCCTTGACGTACAGATCCTATCTGTTCTTATTTAAGAAACAATAACAGCCTTTATGCCCCGTTCCCGCACAGATGGCTGGACAACCGCCTGCTCCCGTGTCTGCCCCCCATCTGGGAGGGTCGGCGGCGCCGGGGACAGCCACTTTAATGGGTCGGTGGGGATGAAAAAACCACCTGCAGGCAGAGAAACCACTTTAATGGGGGCAACAGATGAAACTCGCCCACCTTGGCCCTAAGTATCAACTTGAGGACACGACGTGAACCCGGGAGTCAGACAGACTGTGGTCAGGACCCTAGTCCCTCACGTACTTGCTGTGTGACCTTGGGCCGGTCACTGAACTTTTCCGCTTGGCTGTCTTACCATAAAAAGAATCCCTTTCCGGTGGAGTGACTAGGACGATTTAATTGAATGGGCAGATGTATGTAGATCACTGCAGATCTGACACAAAACGAGCTTCTCAGACAGGAGGTGTCATTCTTAGATTACTGAGACTCTCGGCAAACGTCTCCTGAACCAACCAAGTCTCCAGGAACACAGCTGCAAATCTGGTTCCCTATTGAACTC
>NW_022632017.1:0-19671 GCF_010015895.1 Lontra canadensis
AAGAAAAGAAAAGAAAAGAAAAGAAAAGAAAAGAAAAGAAAAGAAAAAAGAAAAGAAAAAAAACACTGGCTTAATTGAAAAGACTTGAGTCACAGTTGTACCATGGCAGGGTCCTGGGGCCTTGGGAAGACTTCCGGCCACTCCATGTGCCTCGGGTTTATCAGTTTGGTCAGGCAAAGAGGAGCCTCACAAGAGGAGTCTACAGGGCAGATAAATGGATCAGGGTGGTCCCACGCCGTGGCGGCTGCTGGTGGACCTGCATGGGCTGTTCTCTTTAATGCAGGTGGAAGAGTAGATACGGAGAAGATTACTCCAGGGCCTGAGCAGGTCGATAGTACTGGGGAGGCACTTATCCACCCAGCACACATCTTCTGAGCCTTTGATCTGTTCAGCACCCAGTGCTCATGTTTGGCGCACAGAGATTTAAAAAAAAAAAAAAAAAAAGCCAGCCCCCTGCTAGGCACATTGTCACAATAGAAAGTGACAAGAAATTTAAGTAAACATTTTTAGGAAGCATAGGACAGAATGACCAGCTCTTCCTGAATGCAGGGAGAGCTTTCTGGGGACCTTCAGGCTGGGCTTTGAAGGATGAATCAGCATGACTGGAGCATGAGGGCCTCATGTCAGGCAGAGGTTCAAGAGAACACTCCTGTACACTATGTATAGCATGTGAGTGACCTACTGTGAACAGCACGTATCCCCTTAATTCTGAGAGAGAGGGAGAGAGAACTGTCTTGGCAACTGCAACCATAGGAAAGGCAGCTTTCTCTGCCTCACATTTCTTTGTGGTTAGACTACTCCAGCAGCCGCTGCCCGGCTATCTCCCTGTCTTGACGCCCTGCTTCTCTGCCTTTCCACCAGGCTAGAAATTCCTGAGAGTTGGGTCAGAAGTCACCAGCAATGAGAGAGATGTACTGGAACCTAGGGCTGGTGATGGGTCAGTACCATGGACAGAGACATGGAGGGCACACCACCTGCCCCTACACCCCCCCACCCCACCCCAGCCCTTTCCTTGGCCCCTTGGGCTTCTGTGAATTGTCTTCCTTATCCATGTACACAGGATATTCAGATCCACTTTCCCCATTTATGACATTTTGCATACAGTTAACAAACCAGGGTCTGAATTTTGCTGGAATTCATTTGAATTTACAGGTGTGCCTTTGGAGACTTTCCTGGTGCCATTCTGAAGCAGAAGCTTCACAGATGAAAGTGTGCTCTAGCATCCTCTGTGGGTGTGGGAGTGGAAGGTGGAGCCCACCAACACTCTGAGCCCGGGGCCAGCAGGGGAGGAGAGGAAAGGGGCAGGTGTCTAATTGAAGGCAAGGATCTTGGGGTTCCCCTGGGCCTCAGTCCCAGGGTGACACTGCATATAATCTCCCCATTATAGGATGGAAGCCCAAGGGGCCTTTCTCCGTCATCTCTGACTCCTTCCTGCCCCTGGGGAGCCGCTTCTCCCAAGACTGACTCTCAAGCCATGGCTGACATGGCTGCAGAGAAAGTCCTGAAGGAGGGCCACAAGCAAGGTGATTCCACGGAAGAATCCACATCCACTAGTGACAACTCAAAGTCAGCCTGAGGAAGGGAGATGAGCCGACATCCTGAAACACCAATCAATCTTGTCTGAGCCAGACACCTGGTTAGGTATAGCCAACAGGAAATGGTGGGGTTCTGCACTGAAGCCAAGATTTCGCTGGGAGCCCTGGATTCCTGCGATGAGCTGGGCCCCCTTCAAGAATCACCAGGCCGGAAGAGACAGCAGGAAAAGCCAGTCTGAGGTTGTGGGACTCCCTAAAATTCTACCGCTGTCAAGATGGAGCTCAAGGGGTTGGGGTCCAGAGTGGCTCAGCTGAGTCTTCCCAGGCACAGAGGCTAATACCTCATGAAACAACCACTGGCTGAGGAGTCAGAGGCCCTGGTGCTCATTCTACTGGTGCCACTTTCCTGGTAACCCATTGTCACTCCGTAAGACACTCTGAGAACTTAATGCATTAGACTCATGAGACCTGCCTTCCTCGAAGGGTGGTTAAACAGAATGTGAAACCTTACTAACCCTACACCCACACTTCCCTATCTCCTTGTGCCTCGTGAGAAAAAGGAGCCCATTACCCTCTCAAGATTCTCCTCACACAACCACTCATCTTCAATTTGGACACTGGCATAGCTTCCAGGAAATAGTATCTTAATTATAACACCTGCCATGTGCCAGGCACTGCCCTAAATGCTGAGGCTGTAGTGGTGGATACAGGACTCCCAGACAGTCATTCATCAAATGCTTACAATTTATCACAAATATCTGATGACCCATCCACCTCACCCAGTGGACAGTAGCTTTTCGGTGTTCCAACCCCACAGCATAGCATGACCAACACACCTTAGGTGTTCCATCTTAGCTAAATGAAGACAATGAAAACTATTTTGAAAGTACTCTAAAGTGGGGCACCTAGGTGGCTCAGTTGGTTTCAGCTCAGGTCATGATCTCATGGGTCATGGGACTGAGCCCTTCATTGGGCTCCATTCTCAACGGAGAGTCTGCTTGAGGCTCTCCCTCCAGCCCTCCTCCCAATTGTATGCTCCCCGCCCCGTCCTTCTCTCTCTAAAATGAATAAATAAATTTAAAAGAAAAGAAAAGAAAAGAAAATGTTCTACGGTGCCTGGGTGGCTCAGTCATTAAGTGTCTGCCTTCAGCTCAGGTCATGATCTCAGGGTCCTGGGATCGAGCCCCACATCAGGGTCCCTGCTCAGCAGGGAGCCTCCTTCTCCCTCTCCTTTCTGCCTGCCTCTCTGCCTACTTGTGATCTCTCTCTTTCAAATAAATAAATAAAATCTTTTAAAAAAAAAGTACTCTAAAACACTATAAGACTGTAAGTCGTTATTAACAGAAACAACACAAAATGTTCTAGCCATTTGGCCAGAGGTGAAAACCAGAAAAAAAAACAACAGAAAGGAAAGATGGGGGACTCCTGTATGTTTCAGTTAATGGAGTGAGAGACATCCTGACAACAATGAAAAGTCTCATACAAGACTTTGAAGGGCTATGGGACTGGGGGCAGGAAGAGATTCTTTTTAGCCGGGTTAGTCAGTGGAGGGGACATTCCAGCTTGGAGATGGGATGATGGGCTGAGTGGTGGCAAAGGGAGCACCAGGGGAACAGGGCTTGAGCTGCCCAGCTGGTCTTGGGTCCACAACATGAGATCACACTGGTTCTTCTTAGCGAGCAGCTCCCAGATGCCTCCAGAATCAGGACCCACAGGGAGCAGGCTCATGAATGTCTGGCCAATTCCCGCTCAGGTTTCAGCTGCAGAAGCAGACCTCTGGCGGGTTCATGAAGAGAAGGGAGGGCAGGGGTCAAGGACAGACCACGGCGGTCCTTAAATACTGAACTCTAGTCTGGAGGCATGAGGGAGCCACAGAAGGCTTTAGAGTGAGGGCAACGTGCCACTGAGATGAATACAGAGGAAGGCTGGGAAGGGGAACTGGAAACGGGAAGTCCTCCTGAGGAGCTGCTGCAATAATCCAGGCACAAAGTATGACAGCATAGGCGGCAGTGATGGAAAGAAGGGAATTAAGAAGCATGGAGTAGAGTTGACAGGACTTGGCAACCAACTGGATGAGGGGGGAAGGAGAGGAAGTCATGGGTGGCTTACTCCAGATGCCTTTGGTGTTTTTAATATAAAATAGAAAAAGAAACACACAAGATCTTATATTCTCTAGTAGTTATCTGATTTGAAGAAACAGCCCCCTATCTCTCAGCTCCTGAGGACTTACAATGGCCCGAGACAATATTAATAATGATGTATTTTATAGTGTATGAACTCTGCCCTCTGTGGTGCGGGCATCAAGAAGTCAATATGAGTAAATTGACAAGCTTGTCAATGAATGAAATTAATTCTCTTTTTCTGTTGCATCACTAAACATAATTTCAGAATGTCATGTCCATTATCATGGCCACGTGACCGAGCGACGAGCAAGTTAAAATATGGGAAGAAAGGCGCTCTGGTAGTGTCTAATGCCCGGGGGCAGATGTACCAGCTGAAACGGGCATGTGTTTCATTGGGCACGCAGTCCCTCAGTATCTTCTCTCAGAGGGTGTCCCATTAGCAGCCGGGAGACCACTGCCCTTTGAGTGTGAGAAAATGGGTTTTAACACATTGCCCAGTTTAACCTAAACCCAAGTGTTCTCAAAGCAGAACAGATAGTCAGGCCAAGGAAGAGGTCATAGTGGATCAGAAAGTCCAGGCTCCTTGCTCAAAAACACTGGAAGAGAGAGGTGTATAGAAGATGCCACTCAGCCAGGCCAAGACTAGCTCCCAAGGCTTCCAACTCGCAATCCAGCCATAATGGTGGGCCCCGCGGGGGCGAAGGAGATGGGAGGAGGTCCTCAGAGCAGCAGCAGACACCATGCTGAGGGTGATGCCACTGTTCCGTGGAAAGAAAGCAAAGACCCTTGGTGGGTCAAGAACTTGCAGGAAAGATGCCGATTCATTCATCCAGTCACCGGACAACTCATCAGTGAGCACCAACCATGCCGAGCGCTCTTGTGAACCTTGTGGGTGCCGCAGAGAAGCAAGCGCACACCGCCTTGCCCTCGCAGGGAGAAGCCACAGTACGCAGTGAACAATGAACAAGGGAAGTAGCATTACCCTGAAGGTAATAAATCGGGTGGTGGGGGGAGGACAGCTGGGGAGGGCAGCCTGGTGTGGATGAGGGGCCCTTCTCCAAGGAGGGGCTCCCAGTTTGGGGTCCTTTGAGCCATTCTTTCCAAATCAACAGAGAAAGAAGGACAGCCACCATTTTCAGGCTGCTTCTTGGGTTCCCTTTGCTGAACAAAAGCTTGTTTAGAACTCACACACACCCCCCCAAAAAAAGAAGGAAAAAAAAAAAAAGAACTCACACATCCCAACAGGTCAGGTCCTGCTACCCCAACTGTGCTCAGAGAAGACCTGTGACAGTCCAGGTGGGTCCAGGGCCTGCAGCCAGCCGACCGGGTCCCAGAGCCTCTGTCCTGGCCCTGCCTCACTCAGTCAGCTTTGCTGATGAGTTCATGTCCCTTTGGGGTGTGCTTTCCTCCTGGCCCTCAGCCTTCCAGAACACGGGCTTCCTGAAATGTAGCTCCCAAGCCTAAGTGGAACATCAGAATCAGTGGGGGGTGGGTGGGGTGCCTCAGAACCTGGCAAAACCACCACTGTGGCCTCCTGATGTGAAGACCAAGGTTAGCGGGACAAGTCTCGAGTGAACCCGTGGCCCTTACTGGGTCTCACTCCCTTCACCTCTGAGATGGGAATCATGGACTCTTGGGACAATGGAATGGATGGGAAAGTGTATCAAAGTGGCAGTTTCCATGACTTTGGTCACAACGTATCCTCTTGGGGTGTGCGTATGTGGATTCACCTGTGTGTACCGAGTGCCAATAGGACACCAGCCACTAAAAGCATCCATGTCCCTGTTCTGAAGATGGGCATGTGGGGACCCAGAATGGCTAACAGACTTGCCTGGGCTATCGTCAAAGGTCAAAGCTCTACCTCCCCCAGGAGAAAAATCCCCTTCTCTGGCCAAGGCAAGAAACCCCAGTGCCACCTCTGCCATAGACGGTGGGGGGAGTCAGCCTCTCCCAGGTGCCAGCGGGGGCTTCCTCGGGATGCTGGGGCAGAACAAAAGCAGGAACCCACATGCAAAACGCTTAGATGACATGGCTTAGTCCACAACTGGGGTCCCACGGCTTCCCACGCTGCACCAAAAGGCATCCCGAGCTGGGGCACACCCAACGGACTTTTTCTCTTCCTTGTTGAGGGAAGAAATTGCCTCGTGAAAGCCAGTGGCTTTTTTGATTTTCTCTAAATGGTTGGAAGGGGTTTTCTGCCTTCTGGTTGACACTGTGGATGACTAAGATGGATTTCCAGAGAAAATATTCATGTTGTTTGTGACCGTGTTTGTGCAGCAGGGAGCAGGCAGCTGGATAATGGAGTCCCTTTGGGAGAGGGGCTGAGAACCGTGTTTTTTGCACCTTGGTCCTTTTGGGCCATGCCACTAATTGGAACTTACTGTCCCATTAATGAGTTCTCTCTCTAGAGATTCATCTGGCCATTTTGACTCTTGAGTCCCTGCCTAATGGACTATTGAACAACAGAAAACCCGCACAGCTTTGTCTCAGAAGCTCTCCATTAAATATACAGCAGTCCCCAATTAACCCCAGGCTTAAAAAACAGAGTGGCAAAGCAACTCTCAGGCCAGCTCGGAAGGCTAAATTGGTATGATGTAATTGTTCTCCCTCCCTGGAAAAGGCCAGTGTGGCCACCCATCTGAGCAGTGGACACCAGGTCCCTCAGCGGCCAAGAATCAATTTCCATCCTCAAGATGCCACCTGTCCCTTCCAAGTCACTTAGGGCACTGTTGGTGACCCTGGAGGCCGAGGCTTACAGGACCATGTCTTCAGTCTGCTGGCTGGCTGGAAAGTGGGTCCATGGTAAGAGTGGGGCCAAGCCGAAAAGGGATTCCTAGGGATGCCCACAGGCATTTGCAAAGAAATAAGCCCCTCCCAGCTGGGCTGGGATAAGGGTTACTTCTCCAAAACATCCTGGTTTCATCATGAGTGCAGTGCAATAATTCCTAAGACCTCTCAGTCTAGCGTAATGCACAACTGATGGCAGCCCTCCGTGCTCACAGTCCTTCGATGGCTCCCTACTGCCCTTGGCAAAAACTCAAGTTCCTCTGGCGGTAATAGAGACCTCAGGCTGCACATCCATTCTCAGCATCCCCACATGCCTCCTCAGACTTGATCTCAGGAAATGAGCTGTGGTGGTCCTCCTAGCCCTTCCCCTTTCACAGACTCGGCCACACCCTCTCTCATATCCTTCTGCTCCTTTATCCCCAGGCCTGAGGTCTCACCCCCTTAAGGAAAGCTTCTCCCATTGAGCCCTCTGCTTCCCCCAGAGCAGCCAGGCCAGGGTCGAAGTCCCCTTCCCTCTGTCCCCACCATAGCTCATATCGGCACCATGTCCGCTGCAGAGACCTGACCTCATTTGTTGTGGCATCTCTCTAGCGGGAACGGAGTTTCTCCATCTTGACTCTACTGACATTTTGGGCTGCATGTTCATTTGTTTTGAGTGTGCTTCCTGGGCATTATGACAACAAAAATGTCCCCCTCCATTGCCACATGTCCCCGAGGGACAGAATGGCTCCTGAGCGAGCACTGCGGGGCTGGACTGTCAGCATCTTGAGGGTGTTCCAAGCAAGGGCAGAAGACTATGGGGCCAGAGACATGCGGGTGAGATCCTCGCTGCCCTCCTTGCCAGATGACTGTGCCCCCCAAGCAAGCTGCTTCTCCTCCTGAGCCTCAGTTTCTTCACCTGTGAAATGGGATGATGGCACATAGCTCGCATAGCGGTTTGCTATGGTGGTTGATGTTGGCAACCAATACATATTGTTCTACCATTTGACTGGACATCGTATAAATACATAGAAGATTTAGGGTTAGAGTCAGGCTTCCTGACTAGCACTGAGTCCTGCCATATACCAGGTTCTAGGCCATGCATGCCCTCCCATTTAGCTCCCACCGTGATTATTTTCATTATTCTACAGATATGGAAACCAAGTGCTTAATGTCAGCCAACCCACTCAGGATCAGTTACCTATTAGAGTTCAGGCTGGAAGGCTGTCTTCTGTCTCCAAGATTGTCAGGGGCCCTTTCCTCTCCAGAACCTGGTAGATGCTCTCCTCTCCACCTGCCGAGCTCCCATCCCACCCTGTCTTGTGACCCCTATGTGTCCTGAGGTTTCAGTTTCATGTCAATTACGCTAGGATTTTGTGCCCACAGCGTCTGCATTTCTTATTATGACACCATCACACACACCCCCACTAGGTTGTAGGCTCCAAGGAAGCTCAGTTAGTGCCTGAGTGCCAACCACTTTATCCAGCGCCTAGCACAGCATTGGCACTTTCTGTGTGATGAATGAATGAATGAAGGCGTGATAAGTAAAACATAGTTAAGAAAGGTAAGCTCGTAGGACTGAACAACTAAGAACGTGGCAGCCAGGAGACCAGGGATAGCCTCTTAACTCTTGAAGGGTCTTTTTCCTTGCAGGTGTCTCCAACTTCTTCCATGGACATTCTTCTTTATGATGAACCCAACACACCACATAGAATGGGGACCATCATATACAGGTGATATCAGAGCCTGCATTTTTTAGACCTGTGGCTCAGGCCCATTGACATGTAGTCAAGGAGGGGTCAGCGCCATTGGCAGAGCCTCCCACAGCCTGTAAGGTCAGTCGATATGGGCGAGCTTCGTCTGAACGCCTGCTCCCTCTTACCTCGTCCAGTCCTCCACGACCCCTGTGGACACCTAGCACCCAGCCTTGACTTTTACTGTTCCAGCTTACCCCAAACACCACCAGGCATTTTCATACATCTGTGCTCTCCTACCTATGTTTGAAGTCTCCACCTAGATGCAGCTTCCTGGTAATGCCACCCTACCCTTCCACTCTGACTGGGTTCCCATAATGCCTTGCACTTCCCTGGCATCAACCTCCTTCATCTGCTCCACTCCAAATAACACCAACCTTACTCAGTTCTCAGCCTTTTCCTGCAGTGTCCCTAGCACTCTGCACTGCACAGGGGCTCACTAGATATTTGATGCATGAGCAAATGCATTTTGCACCGGTGCATGAATTTGGGCTGTGGTGCTCTGGTGCCACTAGACATTGAATTTCTGTAGGTCCTTTGCTTGGTTCTATGATCACCAAACAACCCTCTGATGATGATTCTGCCTCTCCTGTGAAATCTTCCTATAAGAAAGAATGCCTTGGTGAGAACTCAAGAATTCTGACCCGCATCACTGTTTATAATACTTACTGTAAACTAACAAATTGGATTCTGGCTTCATAAAAACAGAACCAAGTACAGAGGGACGCCCTTGCAGGGCATTGTCTCCTTGTTTGCCCGCTGTGATCCTCTCTCCCAGGACAAACATGGGAGTTGTTCTCCCTTTGTCTCCTCCCATTCCCAAGAAAGGCAGGCAAGGTGGGAAGGGGAGAACATCTGTACCAACCTTACATCTCATTCTCATCTCTTTGCAAAAGGAAAGCAGTGTTTTAAAATATTGTACAAAAGAATCTCTTCCCACAGGAAAGAAAATACAATCATCTCTTTTTGGGGGAAAAAAAAACAGCTCCTTAAAAACCCAACCATACCCTGCATATGTTCTGTTTAGATGCATTTTATTAAGTTTTTTACCACTTAATGATGGCTTAAAGAAGCACTACACAAACAATAGTATTTTAGTGTAAGAGGGTTGGAATATTTCTAATTCAAGCCAGTAAAACCTCACTCCTCTGTGGTTTATAAGACTCGAGTACGTTGATGTGGCAGCACTCAATTAATGTCAGGCCGTATGGATTTCAATCTGGCTTGAAATATATTTAAACAAATGAAGTAGATACAAATGTTGGCTCTTTGGCCAGCCAGAGCTAAAAAATCCATTTTCTATCTCATTTATAATAAGAACTAATTTGAATGTAATTTATCTAAAGCACAATGTTTCCTAATTTTTACATGCAACCATTACTTATAGTTTAAGTAATAGTTATATCCATGGATCTTAGTGCACTTAATTGAAAATGCATGTTATTAAAACGCAGGACTTAATCCTTCAAAAATAAAAGCATTATCCTAAGGAATAATGGAATACTCAGTCTCAGAGCAAGAGAGAAGAGGGGGCAAAAAGCTTTAAAAAAAAAACCCTCCCCTTTAAATACAGCACTTCTCTCTCTTTACGTGGTATTAGAATTATGTCAGAGTGAAATTAGCCACTTTCGACCCGTTATTTCAATTCAGATTACTACTGCCTCTCATCCGAGTGTCAGACTTGGCATCAGAGTCAAATCCGTCTGCCGAGGAGTGACATGTCAAGGGTGACAGTGACAAATTGTCACTAAGTGAGGAATAACACATGACAGGGCATGTGTCCGTAATGAGGCATATGCATGCCAGTAAGCCTCGGGACGCGCGAGGCTGAGGGCGGAATGCTGGGAGCACTCCTGATGCTGTGAGTTCTCATTAGGGATCCTTGGATGGGGTTTTCCATCATTAAAATAAATAAATAATAAAAAAGCTTAAAATAAAATAAGACCTTCCTTTGTGACCTCTTCTTCCCCATTCACGATTTGTTTGTTTCTTTTTTAACTTCACTGAGATCAAGGAAACCCTCACTCCATAATAAAATGATTCTGCCTCTGTGTGTTTGTACAAATATTTCTATGAGCACTTTGAGAGACGGCCCAATTTACCAAGAGGAGGCCATCACACAAACATTTCACAAGAGCTCCAAAAGAGCAGATTTTACATTGGTCTCCAGTGCAAATGACTGTATTTTTACCCCAAGCAAAATGCAAACAGTTAGAGAGAGAGAGTGGGTAAGAGGTATCATTATGAAAAATTAACTCAAGAGGCCACAAAAATAGGAAACATTAAAAAAGGGAGAGAGAATCCCTTATTGCTTTGTTTTGTTGTCTTTAATTTCACATATGGGATCTCCAGAATTGTTTGTCCAGATGAAGAATGATGTTTTTATACCCCAAGTCAGGTGGATACATAAAGACATGTTATTGGATTTTATTGGATAGTTGGATAGATGGGGGGAATGTGGATGGATGGGGTTATGGGAGATGGATGGATGAGGGGATGCCGGGAAGGATGAGGGGGTGGGAAGGGGGATGGGTGGATGGGGGTTGAATGGATGGATAGGGGATGGATGGGTGGGGGGTGAATGGATGGATGGATGGGAGATGGATAAATGGGGGATGGATGGGGCATGGGGGGGATTGGGGATGGTTGGATGAGGGGATGAGGGAGTGGACAGGGGGATGGGTGGGGAGATGGATGGATGGGGGATGGATGGATGGGAGATGGATAAGCAGGAGAGGGATCGGTGGGGGGATGGATGGATGGAGGATGGATGGATGGGGAATGGATGGGTGGGGGAATGGATGGATAGATGGAAGATGGATGGCTGGGGAATGGGTGGGTGGGGGGGATGGCTGGATGGGTGGAGGGATGGATGGATGAGGAGATGGATGGATAGGGGATGTATGGGTGGGGATGGATGGGTGAGGATGGATGGATGGATGGATGGATGAAGAGAGGGATGGGTGGATGGATGGAGAGAGGGATGGGTGGATGGATGGAGAGAGGGATGGGTGGGGAGATGGACAGATGGAGGATAGGTAGTTGGGTCAGGGGATGGATGGGGAGATAGACGGATGGGGGATGGATGGATGGATGGATGGATGGAAGATGGATGGATAGGGGATGGATGGGTGGATAGATGGATGGGGGGATGGATGGGTGGGGAGATGGATGGACGGAGGATGGATGGGTGGGGAGATGGATGGAGAGTAGGTGGATGGAGGATGGAGAGGTGGAAGATAGATGCATGAGTGGGGGAATGGATGGGTCAGGGATGGATGGATGGGGGTGGATGGATAGGGGGATGACGGGGGATAGATGGGTGGGCACAGAAGTAAGACAAGAAGTGATGAGCCCACAGGTATGGCTGGGGCAGCTCAAATCCCATGTAAGAGCTTGGAATGTCCAAGGTGGTCAATAACTATTGGAAGGTTTCAAGCTGAGAGTGAGTGATCAGGTCTGCACAGTAGCATCAGTGTGTGTGGTCAATGGGGACAGATGAGAGTGGAGGCAGGTGACCAGGGAGGAGGCTGCTGCAGTCTTCCAGGCATGAAATAGCTAAGTAAGGGCCAAGACAAGGTGCTGAAAGTGATCCAGAGCAGGAACAGATAGAAGGGATATTAGAAAAAATAAGCAAAGAAATTGGTTAACTGGTTATATTTATTAAACAGAGAGACCCTGGATGATTCCCAGGTGTCTGGTGGAATGGTGGAACCAAGGCAGCAGCACAGAGAATGAGCAGGTGTGAGAAGGCAGTGATCGAGTGACCATCTGGCAGATGCTGAAACCTTAGCAAGGAGTCCGGGTGGGGAGCCCTCAGCGCATTGGTGGGAATTGAACCTGCAAGAGAGGAAGGAAACTGTAATCAAAGACCATATTCCAGCAAAACTGGAGAGGACCCCAGGGGCAGGGTTCACATGTTCCTATAGGACACATTTTCTACATGCAGATCTCTATTGGTAAGTGGAATTACACGTTAAGTACTAGTTGTAATAAAAATATCATGGACTGGTTCTTTTATTTTTTTTTTCTTTGACCTCATTTTTAGTGGCTGTTCCAACTCATGTCATAAATTACTGACTATATTCTCTATTGTGGGCATTTAGGCTATTTCTGGATTTTCACGATTATATATTCCCTCCTGTGATGTTTGACTCTACTACAGCTGCTCTTGGCAAGGGCCCAAGCTCCACTGTGATCAAAGAGAGGGAGAGGAAGAGGGCAGGGATGCCCAACACATAGGTGCTCTCAGTAAGGCTGGGGATGAGAGGTCATTCGGGGACTGTACTCCACCTGGGGTGACAGGTAGATGCAGATACCCAGAGTGGCTCTAAGAATTCCTGTCTGCACCTGCAACTCCACGGGTTCCAGGGAGCCCCTCCAGGAACCTTCTTGTAAACCATTCATTTAGAAGTCACTTATTAAATTCGATGTCACAAATACCTGTATATTGATCCTTGCTGTGACTGAGATAGGCAAAAGCAAACCACCTAAATGCCTAGACTCTGATTTTGCTCATGAAAACATCATCATGCTTACTGTAGGTCTGCAGGAGACTCTGCTCCACAGGGTCCCTCAGGGACCCAGGCTGACAGAGGCTCAACCCTGGTGTCGTTTTGCCATCTGGAACATTAGGACTTTTCAGCTGCCATGATGGAGGGAAAGAGATTAGGGAATCCCACGTGGGCCTTCCAGGGCTCCTGTTCCCAGTCGTGCACATGGCTCTACTCACAGCCCCTGGGACAGGACTGTCACATGACCACACCCGCTGCAGGGGAGCTGGGGCAGAGGTGGGGGAAACCCCCCGGATGGTTAGGTGAGCTTCCCTGGCCCTGCCACAGCTCACCCCGTAATGACAAAATAAAGTCACTCTTCTGATCACCGCCCGCTGTATCATGACAACAGACGAGAAACAACCAAAATGTTGCAACAGGAACAGATGAAGTCGATTGCCAGACTCACCAAGAGATTCTATTTTGATCTGGAGAGAAGAGAGCGCACTGGCACACCCATAGGAGGTCATCACGAAACAGAAGACGGAGGGAGGACAGCCTGGAGCGCAAGGTTCAGGGCCCGGCGTCAGGAAGGAGGGCACACATACAGCTGACTGTGTATTCGCCACATGTTCCTGACGCCGGAAGCTGGGGTCACTGCGCGTCTTTAAGAAGAGGCTGTGCGGCTGACAAGCAGGCGGTGGGGGGGGGCAAACTTTCCTGCTGCCCTTCACCTCTTGAATGTGGGACCACCAGAAACACGTGACCTGTTCCAAAAAACACCTCTAAGTTATTTTGTAAGAACCTTCATTAGCGGGGCGCCTGGGTGGCTCAGTGGGTTAAAGCCTCTGCCTTCGGCTCAGGTCATGATCTCAGGGTCCTGGGAAGGAGCCGGCATGGGGCTCTCTGCTCAGCGGGGAGCCTGCTTCCTCCTCTCTCTCTGCCTGCCTCTCTGCCTACTAGTGATCTCTATCTCTGTGTGCGTGTCAAATAAATAAATAAAATCTTTAAAAAAAAAAAAACCTTCATTAAAATCAACATTGAGCCGGCACATACTCACTCAGGAACTTCTACACACACACACACACACACACACACGCCACAAGCACACCCCAGCATTTCTGACAAGCTCTCAGCTGCTGTGTCATGCCACTTTGGGGCCCCCGGAAAGCCACCATGTCACAGCTGTGGCTGCCAATAGCATTGAGGAGGTCACTTTCCTCCAGGCAGACTTTTCCCCCTGGTGGTCACTGCTCACAGTGCCCTCTGGTCTCGGGAATGGGCTCCTGTCTTGATTCCATCTGACTACAGCTAATTCCAGGTTTTTGGCTCTTTCGAGGTGGCAGGAAAGCCCCAGGCGAAACAGAGATAACTGAAGATCTGCTATGAGGCGGGACCTTGGTGCCACTGACCTCGGGGGCGGCCCAGCCCACACTGGGGGAGAGCACGCCACCCCTCTTAGTCCAGCCCCATCTCTCAGAAAGCCCAGGAAGAGCAAAGACCTCAGTGGGCAGCACACCTCTCCAGCCCTCCTGTCCTCCCCAAGGGGGGCCTCTCTGCGGGATGTCTAACAGCGGGAACAGCCGCTCCCACCAGGGACACAGCCCTGCCCTCTGGCCCCAGAAAGACAGGAGCCCAGAGCCGCCCAACTGCTGTGCATTTGGCAGGTGCAGGTGTCCAGGAGCCTTACGTGGGAGGAAGAGCAGCGAGGGCCAGGCAGAGGCATGAGCCAGACCAGGGCAGCGTGAGGGATCCCGGGGCTCCTGCGGTAGGCTTGCCAAATTCAGCCCTGGCAGGGGTGAGACTCCAACCGAGAGGGGCTCGCAGAGGCTCTGGTCCACCTAATTAATTTCAAGTGTTTGGGGAAATCAGAGAAAATTTGCTGAAGACAAATCCCAGACCTCCCATTGGACAACTGTTCCCCCTGCTCATTTCCCCCTCATGCCTAGTTCTCATGCAAATGTACCCCCAGCCAGCCCACCTCCTCCTGGGGTGGGGGGGGCATGCAATCTCCCCTCCCTGCCACCAGCCTGCCCCTGGAGGAGGTCTCCCCTGCCAGGCCTCAGCCGTGAAAAACACAGGGCCCCAGGCTGCCCGTTCCTCCCGCTCGGCAACAAGTGAGTTGGCGTGTTTCAGTGTGTGCTGGGTGTGGGACGGGATGTACTGGCTTGGAGGCTGAGAACGCTGCAGGACACAGGGGTGCAGGGCTGCTTCTGGGCAGCGGGTGCCAGTGGTGGGTGGGGGGCGGTGTGGGTTGCGGGCTGTGCCGGGGCCCCGGGGCAGACACTGATTGCATGCGGGGCACTGTTCTGGGCACTGCGGAAAGAGTAGTGGGCAGACAAAACGGTCCCTTGTCCTGGAGTGGGTGGAGGAGACAGGCCTTGGCAAACAGGTAACAAGCGACATTAATCACAAGGATGGTGACAAACTATGATGACATAGAAGCCGGGAGTCACAGGGTGGGGGCGGGGGCTGCAGCGGAGGAGGAAGGGCGGAGTGGGCTGGGAAGAGGGAGTGGGCAGAGGGGAGCTCCCAGGAGGGGCAGATCCAGCTGAGGAGGGAGCTGGGGAGGAAGGTGGGGATGAAGAGGGGTGAGCTGTGCATAGAAGAAAACGACCTGGGGCGTCCAGAAGCTGAATACCCCAGAGTGCCCGGGGCACGGGGAGCTGCGAGGAGGGACGAACCTGAGAGCTGGGAGAGCTGGGAGAGCTGGGGAAGAGTCAGGCGGAGGGCTTTAGCACGACCTGATCACGGGGGCAGGTGCGGGAAGAACGAGCTCACACTGCGCTCGATGTTGACGTTGCCGGCTGTCCAAACGTGAAAAGACAGGACAGGTTGGGAGACAGTATTTTCCCCGCGTATGACCAAAGGATAGAATCAGAACATATATAAAGAACATCTACAAATCAGTGAGGAAAAGACAGAAAGGATCAGGACAGAAAGACAGAAAGGATCCAGGAAGGAAGACTTTGAACCAGCTTGCCCAGAAGAAGAAACGCCAAGGGGCCACACTCTTATAAAAAGATGTTCTGCTTCGCAAATCATGAGGAGATGCAAATTTGGCGCCCACGGGGCTTGGCACATGGTGTGGGGCACGACGGGGCACACAGTCCCAAAGGAGGTGTTTGTGATTATTTAAGAATAAAATAAGAATATGTATTTTTAAATTGATATGTATTATTTCTTTCAGATGGTTATTAAGCCGTTAGGACATGAATATGTACCGGGTCATCTGGACCTAATACTTCATAAACAGAACCATCGGGTATTCCTTTTGGCAGAAGGGTTTGTGAGGGAGTCCTGAGACATGGAGGGTGCTGTGAGCAGAGGCAGTCTGGGGACCTCAGGAGAGAGAAGACTGGGCAGTCCTGGAACAAGTCTAAGTGGCCCCTCTGTGGTGGCCTAAATTGTGTCCCCAAAGGGATGTCTGAGTCTTAAGCCCCAGAACCCATGAGTGGGAACTTACTTAGAATTGGGGGTCTTCAGAGATGTAATTAGGTTGAGGCTGTCAGTGTGAGGAGATCCTGAATTTAGGGGGCCCTAAATCCAGGACTGGAGTCTTTATAAGGGAAAGGCTGAGGGAGAGGCCCGATAGCCAGGGAAGCACAGGGAGAGAAACAGGCTGCAGAGACACCATCCTAGGCTGGGGAAGGCCAGGAAAATGCAAGGTGGCCGTCCCCCAGAGCCTTCACAGGGAGCCTGGCCCCTGTTGACACCTTGATTTAGGGCTTCTGGCCTCTAGGCCCGTGAGAACAAATTCTCGTTGTTTTAAGCCACCAAGTCTGTGGTAAGTTGTGGCAGAAGCCACGGGCAATGAAAACGCCCTGTCGGGCCACTGCAGCCGGCCCGCGACACGGGACCCACCTGCCACCCAGCAGTGGGGACTGGGCCCACTATCCAGAGCAGCTGTCACATCGTAACTGCCAGGAACAAGCAAACCTATCCGCCCGGCCAGCCGTTTCTGAGCACCGCCGGCTACTCTGGCCTGGGCGCAGTGGCCTCCCCGTGCGGCGTCCCCCATAGGAGGAAGGAAGGAGCAAAACACAGCCCGTGAGACACGGGAGACGAACAGCGGCCGCTGGGGAGAATGAGGCTGGTTCCCACCCGGGTCCCCCCATTCTGGTCTGGGCCGGCATGGGTCTGTCATTTCCCCCTCTGGGTGTCCGCGGTCCCACGTGCCATGCATCTTGTTGAGAAATCAGTTTAGCGTTGGGCCCTTAAAAGCCATCCACCAAGGGCCGTGTGTGTGCGTGTGTGTGCATGTGTGTGTGTGTGTGTGTTAGACAAGACACTCTGAGTCCAGTCACCACGGTGACCACGTTTCCCTCCTTGGCAGGTGGGGCAGGTCCCGGCAGGTGCTGGCCAGTTAGTGCTGCTCTAGCCAAGTCCCACACTGCGGCTTCAACAACGGAATGTATCGTCTCCAGCCCAGAGGCCAGAGGTTGCAGATTCAGGTGTCAGTAGGGCTGGTTCCTTCCAAAGGCGGTGGAGGGAGAACGGGTTCCAGGCCTCTCTCCCAGCTTCTGGAAGCCTCCAGCCCTTGGTGTGTGGACAGCTGTCTTCACGTATCTTCACATTGTCTTCCGTCTGGGGACATCTCTCAATTCAAGCTTCTCCTTTTTATAAGGGACACCCATCATAGGGGTCGAGGGGCCTCCCTAAGGACCCCATTAGCTCAGTTACCTCTCTAAAGACCCCACCACCTGCTGAGGTCCTGGAGGTTCAGAACTCGGGGGGACACAATTCAACCCACACACTGGAACAACAACTGAAGGGCATGGATCCTTCCAGAAGCCCCTCAGCCATTCACTGTTGGGGAGGTGGGTGCAGGATCTAGCGGAATCGGGGGTGGCATTTGTTGGCTTACCGTGGTGAGAGGTCAAGTGCGCGGACACTCCGCCAGGCGTTGAAGCACCAGCTTTGTCCTCTACTGACTCTGAACTTAGGAAATTGTCTTAGCCCCTATGAGCCCTGGTGGCTTCTTTTGTAAAATGAGAATAAAATCTCAGTACTTGGCCCACAGCGTGTCCGTGCCGATTAAAGGAGAGAAGCCTGTGAAGTGTGTGCGTGTGCCCACAGCAAGCAGCGCGTGTCATGACTGTCCTAGGTCCCCACTGTCTGGCACATCGTGGACGTTTAACTCATGTGTGGGGGTAAGTGACAGAATCAGAATATATAAAAACAAACCAATCCGTGAGCATAATTTGGACAGGCTTAGGAATAACCCCTAATTTTCCCCCTTTGGGAAGAAAACCAAAGTGTCCAGCGAGTTGCAAAGACAGCCCATGTCCCTACGTGTCCCCAGCTGGGCGTCTTCCGTGGGAGAAGGCAGCTTCGCGGTTTCTCCCACTGTCGAGACCGGTAAATGTTTTATACTTATTTACAAGGCAGAGCAATTATGTATAATTATTCCATAATGCAAACACATTATGAATACTTACAGCACCATTTCCCCCCTCCTCCTAAGGAATCTGGCGGAACTGTGTGTTAAAGATATTTTGTGTAATTGAAATTTGGAACAGGTGTAGGAAGGGAAAAAAAAGAGCCTTCCTGACAGAGGTGAGGGAAAGTGCCAGACGCTCTCTTGTTAGATTAAGAAAACCATTCCAGAAAGGACTGGGGAAGGGCTCTGCTGTGGGAAGTCCCGCAGATTAGAGCATCAAACTCCCGAGAAGAGGCCAGGTGCCAGCCCTCTCTAACCTCTTCTCACCTCTTCTTACCCCCCATCGCACTCACCACCTCCAACTGTCCTCCCCTGCTCACCTGTCTGTGGTCTGCCTCTCCCACGCAAGGGGAGAATTTGGGGTCTTGTGCACCAGTGAGGCACACAGTTGGCACTCAGTAAATTCCTCTTGAATAAGTAAGTGCAGACGTGAAGTCAGTCCCAAGGGGAAGGAGTGGGAGGGAAAGGAATTAGAATTCGATGAGCACTTTCTATCTGGGACAGTCCCAGGACAGCACTTAGCCTTCAGGATCTCACGGGGCTCGGGGCTCGGAGCTTTACCCCCAAGGCCCAGATGGAGAGGTCAGGCAGGGACAGAGCTGCTGGGACGAGCTTCTCATTTGGGCCCCGCTCCCACCCCTCCGGGACAGACACCATCTTCCACATCTAACACCAGCCCCTGATAAAAGGAGCATTTTGTATGGGCAGCCAGTTGATCATGAATCACCCAACTGAAGAGAGCTGCTGGGATCAAAAAGAAGCCAGCAGACACAAAACTGTTTTTAAAAATGAAAAGGGGAACCCAGTGGCCAGGAGGCTGGGGGTCCCTTTATTAAGCATGCTCATTTTTCCCGACAGCTGAATGGAAACTTGAACCATGGTCTCGCAACCTGAACTTCGACTTGGCCTAATTCCATATCAAGTGACAAGTTTGCCACCTGTCCTGGGTCTGGCCCGTGGAAGCCCTCAAAGGACAGCTCTCCCCTCACTTGGCCTTGACGTACAGATCCTATCTGTTCTTATTTAAGAAACAATAACAGCCTTTATGCCCCGTTCCCGCACAGATGGCTGGACAACCGCCTGCTCCCGTGTCTGCCCCCCATCTGGGAGGGTCGGCGGCGCCGGGGACAGCCACTTTAATGGGTCGGTGGGGATGAAAAAACCACCTGCAGGCAGAGAAACCACTTTAATGGGGGCAACAGATGAAACTCGCCCACCTTGGCCCTAAGTATCAACTTGAGGACACGACGTGAACCCGGGAGTCAGACAGACTGTGGTCAGGACCCTAGTCCCTCACGTACTTGCTGTGTGACCTTGGGCCGGTCACTGAACTTTTCCGCTTGGCTGTCTTACCATAAAAAGAATCCCTTTCCGGTGGAGTGACTAGGACGATTTAATTGAATGGGCAGATGTATGTAGATCACTGCAGATCTGACACAAAACGAGCTTCTCAGACAGGAGGTGTCATTCTTAGATTACTGAGACTCTCGGCAAACGTCTCCTGAACCAGCCAAGTCTCCAGGAACACAGCTGCAAATCTGGTTCCCTATTGAACTC
>NW_022632018.1:0-19582 GCF_010015895.1 Lontra canadensis
TTTTTTTTTTCCTTTCTTTTTTCAACCAACTTCTTATCAATTCCTTTTTTTATATCAATTCATTTTTTAAAACCTTTTTTAATTTTCATTTTTATAGTTATATTCTATCCTTTCATTGTATTTAATCTTAATATATATATTCTGTTCTATTCACAAGTCTGACCATGTTTATTCTGATTTGTTTAGTGTATACTTCTCTGGGGTCATTGTTACCTTTTAGCATTCTGTTCCCTTGTTCATCTATCTCTCTCTGAACAAAATGACAAAACAGAAAAACTCACTTCAAAAAAAAAGAACAAGAGGCAGTACTGATTGCCAGGCACCTAATCAATATGACATTAGTAAGATGTCAGAACTAGAGTTCACAATAATGATTATAAGATACTAGCTGGGCTTGAAAAAAAATATAAAATCAATGCACAGAATAAAGCATAGAAGACACCAGAGAATCCCTTTATGGAGAAACAAAATCTAACCAAGTTGAAATCAAAAAGGCTATTAGTGAGGTGCACTAAAAAACAGAGGCTCAGGGCATCTGGGTGGCTCAGTGGGTTAAGCCTCTGCCTTTGGCTCAGGTCATGATCTCAGGGTCCTGGGATCAAGCCCCGCATCGGGCTCTCTGCTCAGCAGGGAGCCTGCTTCTCCCTCTCTCTCTCTCTCTGCCTGCCTCTCTACCTACTTGTGATCTCTCTCTGTCAAATAAATAAATAAAATCTTAAAAAAAAAACGGAGGCTCTAACTGCTAGCATAAATGAGGCAGATGAGAGAATTAGTGATATAGAAGACCAAATGATGGCGAATAAAGAAGCTGAGAAAAAAGGAGATAAACAAACTACTGGATAACAAGGGGGAGAATTCAAGAGATAAGTGATACCATAAAATGAAACAATATTAGAATAATTGGAAACCCTGGAGAAGAGAGGAGGGGCAGAAGGTACACTGGAGCAAATTATAGGGGAGAACTTCCTTAATTTGGGGAAGGAAACAGGCATCAAAACCCAGAAGGCACAGAAAATATCCCCACAAAATCAATTAAAATAGGTGAACACCCCGACATATATAGTAAAACTTACAAGTCTCAGAGACAAAGAGAAAATACTGAAAGCAGCTTGGGACAGAGGACTGTAATATACAATAGCAGAAGCATTAGACTGGTAGCAGACCCACCCATAGAGACCTGGGAGGCCAGAAAAGACTGGCATGATATATTCAGAGCACTAAACAAGAAAGATATGGAGGCAAGAATACCATATCCAGCTAGGCTGTCACTGAAAATAGGAGTGACAAAAAGCTTCCAGGACAAAGAGAAACTAAAAGAATTTGCAAACACCAAACCAACCCTACAGGAAATACTGAAAGGGGTCCTCTAAGCAAAGAGAGAGCCCAAAGGTAATCAAAGACCAGAAAGGAAAAGAGACAACATACAATAACAGTCACCTTACAGGCAATACAATGGCACTAAATTCCCATCTTTCAATAGTTACCCTGAATGTAAATGGGTTAAATGACCCAATCAAGAGACACAGGGTATCATTTTGGATAAAAAAGCAAGACTCATTGATATGCTGTCTGCAAGAAACTCACTTTAGACCCAAAGACACCTCCAGATTTAAAGTGAGGGGGTGGAAGACAATTTACCATGTTAAGGGACATCAAAAGAAAGCTGGGGTGATAATCCTTATATCAGACAAATCAGATTTTAAACCAAAGACTATAATAAGAGGGCGTCTGGGTGGCTCAGTTGGTTGAGCGACTGCCTTCGGCTCAGGTCATAATCCCAGAGTCCCCGAATCGAGTCCCACATCGGGCTCCAAGCTCCATAGGGAGTCTGCTTCTCCCTCTGACCTTCTCCCCTCTCATGCTCTCTCTCTCGCAAATAATAAATAAAATCTTTTTAAAAGACTATAATAAGAGATGAGGAAGGGCTCTATATCAACTTAAAGGGTCTGTACAACAAGAAGATCTAACAATTGTAAATATTTATGCCCCTAACATGGGAGCAGCCAATCATATAAACCAATTAATAACAAAATCAAAGAAACACATTGACAATTAATACAGTAATAGTAGGGGACTTTAACATTCCCCTCACTGAAATGAACAGATCATCTAAGCAAAAGATCTACAAGGAAATAAGGGCTTTAAATGACACACTGGACAGATGGACTTCCCAGATATATTCAGAATATTCCATCTGAAAGCCACAGAATACACATTCTTCTCTAACACATATGGAACATTCTCCAGGACAGATCACATCCTGGGTCACAAATCAGGTCTCAACCATTTTTGGACCACAGTGCTTTGAAACTGGAACTCAACCACAAGAGGAAAGTTGGAAAGAACTCAAATACATGGAGGCTAAAGAGCATCCTACTAAAGAATGAATGGGTCAACCAGAGAATTAAAGAAGAATTGAACTGAAAAAATTCATGGGAACAAATGAAAATCAAAACACAACTGCTCAGAATCTGGGATGCAGCAAAGGCAGTCCTATAAGAGGAAAGTATATAGCAAGACAAGCCTTTCTCAAGAAACAAGGAAGGTCTCAAATACACAACCTAACCCTACACCTAAAGGAGCTGGAGAAAACACCAAATAAAGCCTAAACCCAGTAGGAGAAGAGAAATAATAAAGATTAGAGCAGAAATCAATGAAATAGAAACCAAAAGAACAGTAGAACAGATCAATGAAACTAGGACCTAGTTCTTTGAAAGAATCAGTAAGATTTATAAATCCCTGACCAGACTTACCAAAAAGAAAAGAGAAAGGACCCAAAGTAATAAAATCATGAATGAAAAGAGGAAATATCACAACCAAAATGGAAGAAATGCAAACAATTACAAGAACATATTATGAGCAAGTACACGCCAGCAAATTAGACAATCTGGAAGAAATGGATATGTTCCTAGGTATGTATAAACTACCAAAACTGAATCAGGAAGAAATTTTTAAAAACCTGAATAGACCCATAACCAGCAAGGAAATTGACGCAGTAATCAAAAATCTCCCCAAAAACAAGAGCCCAGGGCCAGGTGGCTTCACAGAGGAATACTACTTTAAATACTACATTTAAAGAAGAACTAATACCTATTCTTCTGAAACTGTTCCAAAAAATAGAAATGGAAGGAAAACTTCCTAACTCACTTTACGAGGCCAGCATTACCTTGATCCTGAAAGTAGACAAAGACCCCATCAAAAAGGAGAATTACAGACAAATATCCCTGGTGAACATGGATGCAAAAATTCTCACCAAAATATTAGCTAATAGGATCCAACAGTACATTAAAAGGAGCATTCACCACAACCAAGTGGGATATATTCCTGGATTGCAAGGTTGGTTCAACATCTGCAAATCCATCAATGTGATACACTACATTAATAAAATAAAGAACAACCACATGATCCTCTCAACAGATGCAGAAAAAGCATTTGACAAAGTACAGAATCCTTTTTTGAACAAAACTCTTTGCAGTGTAGGGATAAAGGGTACATACCTCAATACCATAAAAGCCATCTATAAAAAAGCCACAGTGAGTATTATTCTCCATGGTGAAAAACTGAGAGCTTTTCCCCTAAGGTCAGGAACATGGCAGGGAAGTCCCCTATCACTAGTGCTATTCTACACAGTACTAGAAGTCCTAGCAATCAGACAACAAAAAGAAATAAAAGGCATCCAAATCAACAAAGAAGAAGTCAAACTCTCATTCTTTGCGGATATGATACTTTGTGTGGAAAAGCCAAAAGACTTCATTCCAAAACTGAACTCATACAGGAATTCAGTAAAGTGTCAGGATATAAAATCAATGCACAGAAATTTGTTGCATTTCTATATGCTAACAACGAGACAGAAGAAAGAGAAATCAAGGAGTCAATCCCATTTACAACTGCACCGAAAACCATAAGATATCTAGGAATAAACCTAACCAAAGAGATAAAGAATCTGTACTCAGAAAACTACAGAATACTCATGAAAGAAATTGAGGAAGACACAAAGAAATGGAAAAACGTTCCATGCTCATGGATTGGAAGAACAAATATTGTGAAAATGTCTATGTTACCTAGAGCAATCTACACATCCAACGCAATCCTTATCAATAACAGTTTTTTTTTCAAATAAATGGAACAAATAATCCTAAAATTTATATGGAACCAGAAAAGAACCCAAATAGCCAGAGGAACGGTGAAAAAGAAAACCAAAGCTGGCATTATCACAATTCCGGGCTTTAAGCTCTACTACAAAGCTGTAATCATCAAGACAGTATGGTACTGGCACAAAAACAGACTCATAGATCAATGGAACAGAATAGAGAGCCCAAAAATGGACCCTCAACTCTATGGTCAAGGAATCTTCGACAAAGCAGGAAACAATGTCCAATGGAAAAAAAGACAGTCTCTTCAACAAATGGTGTTGGACAGCCATACACAGAAGAATGAAACTGGTCCATTTCCTTACACCATACACAAAAATAGACTCAAAATGGATGAAAGACCTCAATATGAGACAGGAATCCATCAAAATCCCTGAGGACAACACATGCAGCAATCTCTTCGACCTCAGCTGCAGCAACTTCTTCCTAGAAACACTGCCAAAGGCAAGGGAAGCAAGGGCAAAAATGAACTATTGGGACTTCCTCAAGATAAAAAGCTTTTGCACAGCAAAGGAAATAGTCAACAAAACCAAAAGACCACCGACAGAATGGGAGAAGATATTTGCAAATGACATATCAGATAAGGGGCTAGTATCTAAAATCGATAAAGAACTTATCAAACTCAAAACCCAAAGAACAAACAATCAAATAAAAAAATGAGCAGAAGAAATGAACAGACATTTCAGCAAAGAAGACATTCAAATGACTAACAGACACACAAAAAAGTGCTCCACATCACTCAGCATCAGGGAAATACAAATCAAAACCACAGTGAGATACCACCTCACACCAGTCAGAATAGCTAAAATTAACAAGTCAGGAAATGACAGGTGTTAGCGAGGATGTGGATAAAGGGAAACCCTCCTACATGGTTGGTGGGAATGCAAGCTGGTGAAGCCACTCTAGAAAATATGTAGATTCCTCAAGAAGTCAAAAATAGAGCTACCCTACAACCTAGCAGTTATACTACTGGGTATTTACCCCAAAGATACAAATGTAGTAACCCAAAGGGGCACCTGTACCCCAATGTTTATAGCAGCAATGTCCACAACAGCCAAACTGGAAAGAGCCCAGATGTCCATCAATAGATGAATGGATAAAGAAGATGTGGTATGTATGTATGTGTGTGCACATGTGCACACACACACACACGCACACACACACACAGGAATATTATGCGGCCATCAAAAATGATATCTTGCCATTGCAATGACATGGATGGAACTAGGGGGTATTATGCTAAGCAAAATAAGTCAATCAGAGAAAGACAATGATCATATGATCTCATTGATATGTGGAATTTGAGAAACAAGGCAGAGGACCACAGGGGAAGAGAGGAAAAAATGAAACAAGATGAAACCAAAGAGGGAGACAAATCATAAGATATTCTTAATCTCAGGAAACAAACTCCTCAGTTGCTGGAGTGGAGAGGAGTGGGAGGGATGGGGTGGCTGGGTGATGGTCATTGGGGAGGGTATGTGTTATGGAGAGTGCTGTGAATTGTGTAAGACTGATAAATCACAGACCTGTACCCTTAAAACAATACATTATATGTTAATAATAAAAAATACAAAAAGAAAAGAAAAGAAAACTTACTCCGAAGGCACCTATCAACATTATAAACCTATTTACTCTTTGACTCAGCAATTCTACCTTTGGGAATTCATCCCACATATATACTGCACATGCACAAAATAATATAAGCACAAGACTATTCAATGAAGTTGTCTGTGATACTCAAAGACTAGAAACATCCCAAGTATTAATTTGTTTACCAGGATAATAATAAATAGCACAATGGAATACCAAGAATCTGTTTTTTTTTAAAAACCTCTCCTATATATTAATATGGAAAGATTTTTAAAGGATACATTGTGGAGTCATGAACTCAAGATAGAAAACAGTATAACTTTTTTGCGAGAAACCTGGAAAAAATATATATCCATACTTGCCCCTATCTGTATAAAGAAATGCTGAAAGGATACTTAAGAAACTAATAAAATACATGGGAGCAAGAGGAAACAGCAGTAGAAGCAGTAGAAGTCCAGAATCAGAATAAAACAATATATACCTATTATACATCCTTTTGATTTTTGAACCATGTAAATGTGTTTCTTATCACAAAATAAACAAAAATTACTCAGATTAAGGTAGATGGCAAACCTAAAAGGACTCAAATGAAAAGGTGTTGGAAATATTATTAACTGGGAAAAGCAAGTTGCAGAACAGTATACTTAGTATAAAATGATCCCTGTTATGCAAAAATACACACACATACCTATATATACCAAAAAAAATGCCTGGAAGTACACATAATCAAATATTAACAGCAATGACCTCTTGGGGGTGAGTCTGGAAGCAACAGTGGGTGGGGGGAATGTAATGTTTTATTTATCTCTTTTTAAATTGAAGCATGGTTTATATACACTGAAGAGCAAGGATCTTGAGTTCAGTGAATTTGGGCAAATGTATACACCCATATAATCCACACCTCTATCAAAATAGAAAATTTCTATCCCCTTAGGGGAAGAAGTTGTTCTACCATCATTAAGACTGTTGGTTTCAACTTAAAATGATAAGTTACCATTAATTTATTCATGAAATATTCCTTTAGAGTTTAACAATGTCAAGCACTGTTACAGGCCTTAAAAATATAGCATGAAAAAAAAATCCTTGCCATGTAGGAGCTTATATTCTTGTTAGGGAGAGAAAGAGAACACAGTGAGGAAGAAGCAAATATATGTCAGATGAAAGTAACAGAACAAAAATTATCTTTCAATCATGGTTACTAAGGACTGTAAAGAGTGCCTAAGGTATGTGCGGATATATTTTCCAAGTGTATTAGTAATATTAAAATCCAACAATTCTATTATTATTGCTATATATCCTTTTCCCAAACATTCCTTATACAAAATTTTGCTGTTTGTAAGCCAGCAATAGATGGTGAAAACATACTAGGCTTAAAAATTCATATGAAAAATATATAATCAAGTGAAAAAAATTAGGCAACAACAAATTAAAACAGCCTGGTAAATTATAATCCAAACACAATTCCAGAGGCAGAAAAGAACTGGACACCAGAACTAGTCTGAAAAGTAGGGTGAGCA
This sequence comes from Lontra canadensis, assembly GCF_010015895.1. Classification (NCBI taxonomy): domain Eukaryota; kingdom Metazoa; phylum Chordata; class Mammalia; order Carnivora; family Mustelidae; genus Lontra; species Lontra canadensis. Next base: position 7,259 of record NW_022632018.1, read on the forward strand.
TGAATTAAATACTGAGGTTCTCTGGGTAACAGAAGTCTCTAATAATGAAAAAGTGATCAGGAAGAAAAATAAAGCACAGGGCTAACATTGTGATGAGCCCCAAAACATACCAGTGTAGAGCTATCAGGAATCTTATCATGCTCAGCCTGGTAAGGATCAACTCCCCTGAATGGATTATCACAATGGAAGGAATCAATGTAAACGAATGGTTACCGTATGTCCAACCACACTTTTAATATTTGCACTTGGATATTTCACATAATCTCAAATAACTTGTTTACAACTCCTAATTTCTGTAATCTACCCTTCACTAGTCTTCCACAACTCACAAATGGTACCTTTGTCCATCCAGTTCCTTAGTTCACAAATCTGGAAATGATTCTTAATCCCCCCTTTCATCACTGTATTTACGCAGTCAACAATATCTAATTGTGAATCTACCAGTGTCCAGGCAATGATCTTTCCATATTTTGAGTAATAAAGTCTCCCTGACCTTAAGGAGTTTACATTCCACCATTCTACTACTGTCTTGTTGTGTCTATTTCCTAAATATATCTCCAATCCATCCATTTGTTTCTACATCCACTGCCTTCCTTTAATCCAATTCAGCACCATTTCTTAACAGAACACTGCCATAGTCTCCCATCTGTTCTTCCTACTTCCATTTATTACCCTCATAAATCAATCTGCCACACAGCAAACCAAAGAATCTTTTTAAAAATTCAAATCATATCTTGTCACTGCCTTGTTTAAAAACCATTCAAAAGCTCCTAAGTATGAAAGTACTTAGAATAAAATGCAGAATCTTTAACATTGTTTACAGAACTCTGCCTTATAATGTACCTCAAGTCTACTTATTTAACGTTTTTAGCCTCCCTAGACTTTTCCAATTGCTCACCTTTTTTTAAGGGATCTTTACATCCATGATTTGCTCTGCCAATTTCTCCTTTAATCTCTTTGTTACCTACCTAACTTCTACTCATCTTTCACATCTCATGCTAACTTTATAACTTCCTGAAAGAACCTCTCCCTGATCCTCCCAGACTAGGGGAAGATCCCTATTACAAGCTCTCTTAGCATCCTTATTTTTCTCTTTGGAGGCATTTATCAGACTTATTAAAGACCATACCTTAGAAAGGAACCCATTAAGTCAAGAATCGTATTTGCCTTGTTCATTGGTGCATCCTTGGAACCCAGGACAGTGTTTTGCATGTAGCAGGCACTTAATAAATATTTGTTAATAAATGAATGAATGATTCAACCACTGCTAGACTTGGGGAAAACACTAGTGTTTACTTTGTTTTTGGATGGGCTCTTCCAACCTATATATTTCAGAGAATGGATGCCTGAGCTTAAGTAGAGGTGGCTTAAGATTATACTATACTCTTGGGGTCCCTGTGTGCCTCAGTGGGTTGGGCCTCTGCCTTCGGCTCAGGTCATGGTCTCAGGGTCCTGGGATCGAGCCCCACATTGGGCTCTCTGCTTGGCAGGGAGCTTGCTTCCCCCTCTCTCTCTGCCTGCTTCTCTGCCTACTTGTGATTCTCTCTCTCTCTCTCTCTGTCAAATAAATAAATAAAATCTTAAAAAAAAGATTCTCTTCTTAAAAAAAAAGATTATACTATACTCTTACATTATATTCTCACTCAGTATGAGAATAGAGTACATTGCACTTCTTGTTTTTCAAAACCATAGTAAGTATTCAAAATTCAAGTTTTTCTGTAAGCCATCAACAATCAGAAAATGAAATTAAAATATATTTTATAATAACATCCAAAACCATAAAATACATAGGAATAATCTAATGAAAGATATACAATACCTCTATACTTAAAACTCGGAAACACTGCTAAGAGAAGGTAAAGATCTAAATAGATGGAAATACAATACCATTCTCATAGGTTCCAAGTCTCAATGTTGTTCAGATGACCTCTCTCCCAAAAGATCTATAGATTCAGTGCAATCCCATATGAACCCTTTGCAAGCTTTTTCTTTCTCCAGAAAGTAAGAAAATGACTTTTATTTGGAAAGAGAAAGGATCATGAGTAGTCAAAACAACATGGAAAAACAACAACAAAAAGATGGATTTACCTACCTGACTTCAAGACTTACTATAAAGCTACAATAATCTAGACAGTGTGGTTGTGGCAAAAGAACAAAGAGATCCATGGCACATGACAAGGAGTTGAGAAATAGACCCATTTGTATCAAATGATTTTCAACAAGGATGCCAAAGCAATTCAATAGGAAAATGACATCCTTTCAACAAATGATACTGGAAAAACGGGGCATCATATGGGAAAAAACCTTGATTCCTACCTCACTGAGTTGCTACCTCATACCACATCCAAAAATCAGTTCAAAACAAGGCAAATAGAAGAGTCAACAGATATCAAATAAGTGCCCTTTGCTCACCAGGAAAATTCAGGGCCTTCCCTAACACACTGGTAGAGAAAATACTACACAAGTTAACATAGCTTAGACAACAGAATCCACACCAATAAGGAATCCTACCACAACTAACCAATCAGACACAATTTTATACATCTTACTAGTTTTCTTTATCTTGACTTACCAGTAATTTTCTTTTCACTCTTTTCAGCTTCCTCATTACCCACTTTTCCTATATGTACTTTCCAACAGATATTTCCTTTTCCTTTTATATTTTGTATTTATATAACTTTATATATTTATATTTCCTTGTTATATTTTAGACTGTAATCTTCCAAGCCACTGACAGTGATATATAATAGGGAATTTTATATGCAAATGTTATTCTATAATTTTTCAAGTGTTTGTAAACTATAAGTTGAGTGAAAGCCATGCTAACATTATTCAGATCCACCTGACTACATGTAACTGTCCCTACCCAGCATTCTGCTCCAGCTCAAATTCACTTAAAGTACCCAAACTGGCCACAGGGGAGTAAGAGATACTGTTCTTGGGTCCAGGTCAGGATCTGAGGTGCAGACTTGGGCAATGGAGGTTCTGTGATGGCTACTCTTGGCCATTTGGACCCCCAGGAGGCCTGGTGGAAAACTGGCCTATTGATGTCACCAACACGTAGGGTGGCATTTCTGCTGGAGGAGAGAGGTGACTTGTTTTTTTCTGTGGCCATGATGGTAACATTGGTAGGCTTCCAGTCCAGGGCCCCACCTGTTGCAAGTATGTAGTTATTATCAGTAGAAGATTCAATTCTGAATCTATACCAGACATGAGACCTTCCTTTTTCTGCCAAATCTGGATCCTGTGCTTTTAAACAGAGTCATTACCATTGAAGGTGCAGAACTTCAGGAATCATTGTGGAAAAAGAAGTAAAAATCAGGGGTGTCTGGGTGGCTCAGTGGGTTAAGCCTCTGCCTTTGGCTCAGGTCATGATCTCAGGGTCCTGGGATGGAGACCCGCATCGCACTCTCTGCTTGGCAGGGAGCCTGCTTCCTCCTCTCTCTCTCTCTGCCTGCCTCTCTGCCTACTTGGGATCTCTCTCTGTCAAATAAATAAAATCTTAAAAAAAAAAACAAGAAGTAAAAATCAGCTCTGGGACTTTGTCATTATCATCCAGAATTTTGACCTCAACTATACTAGGCAACCAGTCCTCCCCCACTTCCATCATTCCTTCCTTATCAAACCACAGAACATTTTTTAATCTCATCAAAGTCCACCATACTTTAAGTTTTTATCTCACTACAATTGTGATCAAGATTAAACTGGACACTATAAAGGGCTATAAAGACATATCTGATATCCACACTGCTACTTTCATATGGGTTAGTGACCTTCATCCTCACCATGGAGATGTCCAGGAGGCATGTATAGCTGCATTGACTACAAGGGTGGGGATCTGAGCAGTACTGCTTCAGGGCCATCTTTGCCATCTAAGGCTATCAGGACTAAACGGCATGATTTCGCTTTTCCTAGCCTAGTGGCTTCTCTAACACAGGCTTAACATATTTGTTTCCACTTTGGTCTCTGTTACTTCAAGAACAAAGTGTTGCTGCTAAGCTGGCAATTTTGTAAAGTAATTGTTTCCAACATCAGTATCTTCTGTAGGTTCTATTATAAATCTTGCCCCAAGCTGGGTCAATTCAGATATTTGAGTATTGAGTATTATCATTGGCACCTTGCACATCTATATTAAAGTGGAAAACATTTAAAGGATTTTCAACTACCACTTCCAAACGTTTGATACAAACTATGGTATATGGCTTTATATGTTCTAGGTCCATCCTGTTCCAAGTGTCTACTTTCTTCACTCAGAGTGAACTATTCCTTTTCCACATTAATCCACAGCTTCTGAACAAGCAAGTCCTGGACACCTAGGCCCCATATCTTTGACAAGGTCCCATGAGGAAAGTCATCCAGCAAGAACCTTTATAGATCTCCTTGTTAATCCCTATTTTCATAATGACTCACAGTAGCGCTCTGAGTCCCTGCCTTAGGACTGCAACCTGAAGTAAGGAGAGCTCAGTGTCTTGGAGAGTTGAAACGAAGAGAAAGATGTTTCTCAATGGAATCTGCAGGCTGAAAGGTAGTATACTGTACAGGCTTATTCTTCCAATTAAATATTCCTGGGAATTCATATTCTCAGTGACTCTACCATATGAGGTCAAAGTTATGACTGCTTTTTATATTTTCTTGATACTTAAGATAATTTTTAGGCTATCCCTTTAAAAATTTTTTTTTGTACAGAAGCTTTATTTTTTTCATATAACACAGATTCAGGATGAACTACTGGCTGGATCTTTAGCTGCAAATATATAGGAAGCTTCTAAGAAGTTATACAATAAAAAAAAGAAGTTACACAATATGAAAAGCTCATGTATTAAGGCAATTATTTATTTCTGTATTCTTTGTAAATACCTAGTACTGCCATTGCTGGACCATAGAGAAGTTCTATTTTTAACTTTTTGATGATCCTCCATACTGTTTTCCAGAATGGCTGCACCAGCTTGCATTCCCACCAACGGTGAAGAGGGTTCCCCTTTCTCTGCATCCTCACCAACATCTGTTGTTTCCTGTATTAATTTTAGCCATTCTTCCAGGTGTGAGATGATATCTCATTGCGGTTTTGATTTGTATTTCCCTGATGATGAGTAATGAACAACTTTTCATGTGCCTGTTAGTACATCTGGATGTCTTCTTTCTGGATGTCTGTTCATGTCTTCTGCCCATTTCTTAACTGGATTATTTGTTTTGGGGGCAAAGAACTTTATAAGTTCTTTATAGATTTTGGATAACCACCCCCCCCTTTTTAAAGAATATTTATTTATTTATTTATTTATTTATATTTCTTTAAGATTTTATTTATTTGAGAGAGAGAGAGAGAGAGAGAGAACATGAGAGGGGAGAAGGTCAGAGGGAGAAGCAGACACCCCCCCCCACCCAGAGCTGGGAGCCGGATGCAAGACTCAATCCCAGGACTCTGGGATCATGACCTGAGCCGAAGGCAGAGGCTTAACCAACTGAGCCACCTAGGCGCCCCTGGATACTAGCCCTTGATCTGATATGTCAGCACAAATATCTTCTCCCATTACATTGGTTGTCTTTTAGTTTCATAAATGGTTTCCTTCACTGTGCAGAAGCTTTTTATCTTGATGAAGTCCCAATAGTTCACTTGCTTTTATTTCCCTTGCCTCTGGCAACATATCTAGTAAGAAGCTGCTGCAGCCGAGTCAAAGAGGTTGCTGCCTGTGTTCTCCTCTAGGATTTTGATGGTTTCCTATCAAATGTAGCTCTTTCATCCATTTTGAATTTATTTTTGTGTATGGTGTAAGAAAGCGGCCCAGTTTCATTCTCTTGCATGTTGTTGTCCAGTTTTCCCAATACCATTTGTTGAAGAGACTTGTCTTTTTTCCATTGGATATTCTTTCCTGCTTTGTCAAAGACGACCATTTGGTTGTGGGTCCATTTCTGGGTTTGCTATTCCACTCCACTGATCTATGTTAGAGACCACTTTCTAATCACTGAACTGAAGCCTTTTACTGAATATTTAGAAGAGGTATAAATCATTGCGTGAAATGCTTCAGAGACTTAAAGATGAACTAAGATGGATTAAGGACAATGGGGAGAGGATATGCTATGGTGAGTGCTATGAAGTGTGTAAGCCTGACGATTCATAGACCTGTACCCCTGGGGCTAATAATACATTATATGTTAATAAAAAATAAAAAATTAAATGAAAAAAGATGAACAAAGAAATTATATTTGTCATTAATGACATACATAGATCTTTTTATGGCTTCTCTAACAGAAATTGCAGAAGTATTGAGTCAGTGATTTATCTGATGACAATTTCTTCACACCTTTGTGAACCAGAACTCTTCCCATTTTGTATTAAGGAAACTCTTTCTCTATCAAAGATCTTTTTCAATCACCTTTGCCATAGGCTATCTCTTCCTATTAATATTTTAAGAATCCCAAACAATATATTCTTTTTTAAAAGATTTTTTAATTTACTTATTGGACAGAGAGAGAGATCACAAGTAGGCAGAGCAGCAGGCAGAGAGAGAGGGGGAAGCAGGCAGAGAGCCTGATGCAGGGGTGGATCCCAGGACCCTGAGATCATTACCTGAGCCGAAGGCAGAGACTTAACCCATTGAGCCACCCAGGCACCCCTTAAACAATATATTCTTTTATAGGTAACTTTTCATTATACATGGTTTCCTAAAAATGAACTCTTACATTTAACTCAGGAGAGTCAATCTCTTTCCTAATATATACACTCACTACTTTGATCAATATCCCTTCACAGTTTGCTTAAAAAAATTTTTAAAGTAGCTTTATTGAGGTATAGCTGATACACAAAGAACTACACATATTTAATGTGGAGGTGTTTAATTTTTAGAACTTGGTATCTTGCATGAAAAAAAGCAGGGTTTTCACCAGAAAAATTCAATTCATGATCACAGATATACTGTTACATGTAACTGAGAAAACTGATACAGTCCTCTCATTTATCTTTAGCCTTCTAATTCATTTTAAAATGATCTATGGGTTGCACAGTCTCAACAAGTTGTGCAGTCTCACCAAGGATCCTAGCCTATTTCTGCTTCAAACAGCACAATATCTCTTCTAGAATGAATATGGGGGAAGAGTATCTGTTGAAAGATTACATTTCAACTTTAGATGCTATGAAATAGCGAAGCTGCAACTTTTTTTTTTTTTAAAGATTTTATTTATTTATTTGACAGAGAGATCACAAGCAGGCAGAGAGGCAGGCAGAGAGAGAGGAGGAAGCAGGCTCCCCGCCGAGCAGAGAGCCCGATGTGGGGCTCGATCCCAGGACTCCGAGACCATGACCCGAGCCGAAGGCAGCGGCTTAACCCACTGAGCCACCCAGGCGCCCCCGAAGCTGCAACTTTTAAATTATACCTGAACACTTTAACTTATTAGATTAAGTGAATGCAAACCCACCATTCTTAACATATAGGAAGATAAGCCAAGTTCTCAATGTAATTTCATTACTGGAACCAGCACAAAAATAAACAACCAAAACCACTGCCTACTCTAAAAAAACCAACAAAGATCCTAATTATCAATCCTAAGTTATCAACAAATATCATTAAATACATTATGTTAGGGGTGCCTGGGTGGCTCAGGGAATGATCCTGGAGTCCTGGGTTGAGACCTGCTTTGGTCTCCCCGCTCAATGGGGTGTCTTCTTCTTCTTCTCCCCCTGCTTGTACACACACTCTCTTTCTAATAAATAAATATCTTAAAAATAATACATGATATTAACTTAAACTCTCATGTGGCCAAAACTAAGTAACTCCAGCTTTCAGCTTTTGATGCTCCATTCTCCAGTTAAATCATTCTAGCAATCCTAATGGAGTCAATAGGTCCTTTAAATAAGAAATTTCATAGGACCCTTGTTTAGGTTTCACTATGGTTCAGAAAGAGAAAAAGAGGGGTGCCTGGGTGGCTCAGTTCGTTAAATGTCTGTCTTCGGCTCAGGTCATAGTCCTGGAATTCCAAGATAGAGCCCTATATCAGGCTCCCTGCTCTCCTTCTTCCCCTCACCCCACTCATGTGCACTCTCTCTCTTTCAAATAAATACATAAAATCCTGTTTAAAACTTTCCCACATCATTTTAAGCCATTAAAAAAAGGAAAGAAACCCCTTTCAGCTGGAACCACCATCTTCCAGTAATTTGCCAAAATGACCAACACAAAGGAAAAGAGGAGAGGTACCTGGTACATGTTCTCTAGGCCTTTTAGAAAACATGGAGTTGTTCCTTTGGCCACATACATGCGAATCTACAAGAAAGGTGATACTGTGGACATCAAGGGAATGGGCACTGTTCAAAAGGGAATGCCCCACAAATGTTACCATGGCAAAACTGGAAGAGTCTACAATGTTACTCAGCATGCTGTTGGTATTGTTGTAAACAAACAAGTTAAGGGCAAGATTCTTGCCAAGAGAATTAATGTACGCATTGAGCATATTAAACATTCAAAGAGCCGAGATAGATTCCTGAGGTGTGTAAAGGAAAATGATCAGAAAAAGAAGGAAGCCAAAGAGAAAGGTACTTGGGTTCAGCTGAAGCTTCAGCCTGCTCCACCCAGAGAAGCACATTTCATGAGAACCAATGGAAAGGAGCCCGAACTGCTGGAACCCATTCCCTATGAATTCATGGCATGATAAATATAAAGAAGATAAAAGACCTCAAGACTGTAAAATTGTTTCTCTTAATTGAGTAGAAGTGTAGTGTCCTTTCCCCGAAAAAATATTTAAAGGAAACTTTGTGTCCTAATTAAAAAAAAAAAAGAAAGAAAAATTAACACTCATAAAACTGTCCCATCAAAACAATGGTTCTCCCATCTTTTAAGACCCCAAATGGGCTTCTCAATCAATAGTGTGCCAAGGAAGATCTTCTGCCCCTTCTGCCATGTGAGGACACAGCCAAAAATCTGTGATCTACAAGAAAGCCCTCATCTGACCATCCTGGCACATTTATCTCAGAATTCCAGCCTTCCGAACAGTAAGCAATACATTTCTGCTGTTTATAAATTACCTATCACCTAATCCCCCTAGGTGAGAGGAATCAATTGATACAAACCAGTTACAAAATAAGTCATGGGGATGTAATATACAGAAAAGGGAATACAGTCAATAATACTGTAATGACTCTGTGAGGTGACAGACTGTAACTAGATCTATTGAGTGATCATTTCATAATGTATAAAAATAATGAGGGGCGCCTGGGTGGCTCAGGTCATGATCTCGGAGTCATGGGTTTTGCAGAGTCCACTAGAAATTACTTCCCTCTCCCTCTGCTCCTCCCCCGATCACGTGCTCTCTAAAATTAAAAAAAAACTTAAAAAATTTTTTTTAAAGATTTTATTTATTTATTTGACAGACAGAGATCACAAGTAGGCAGAGAGGCAGGCAGAGAGGGAGGAAGGGAAGCAGGCTCCCTGCCAAGCAGAGAGCCCGACTCGGGGCTCCATCCCAGAACCCTGGGATCATGACCCGAGCCGAAGGCAGAGGCTTTAACCCACCGAGCCACCCAGGTGCCCTTAAAAAAAACTTTTTAAAAAATACTGAATCACTATGTCATGCACCTGAAGCTAACATAATATTGTTTCAATTATAATTCAATTTTTAAACAAGTTTAAAAAAGAATGTACCTAAGGACTTTTTTTAAGATTATTTACTTAAGAGAGACAATGAGCAAAAGAAAAAAGAGTACATAAGCAGGGGCAGAGTGTGAGGGAGAAGCAGACTCTCCTACTGGGCAGGGAGCCCCACACTGGGCTCATGGGGCTTGACACCAGGACTGCAGGACCATAACCTGAACATAAGCCACCCAGGCACCCCTAAGCTTTTTAAATTAGCTTTCATAAAAACTTTAGAATAGTTTTATTCCACTCACAGGTCAACCCATAAGACAACCAGGAGAACACACAAATTATTACTTTTCCCAACAGAATGTCAAGTGTGCTGACACTAAAAGCTTTTTATAGCAACAGTGTAAAAAAATGGCTACCATTAAGTACCTATTATGAACCCGGTGGTTTATACGTTATCACTAGTCCCTCACCACAATCTTTTAAATTATGCATTATTGTCCCAATTTTGCTGAACCTGACAGACATGAAATAACTTGTCAAAGGTCACAAAATTAGTAGTACCTCATTTTGAAGCTGCTACTTTTCTATCAAACTACATCTTAGAATACCAATAGCAGGTAATCCCTAGAGCACACACATTTGTTCTTTCACTCACTCAACAAATGAGTGAAGCCAATTTAGCTCACCTAGAAGCATTAGTTGTGATCACAGATTCTTGAGATTCAGCTTAAGGGTCATGATTGTTCATTGCCCTAACTTTCAATGATTTGTCTCTAAATCAGGTGAAGTGAACAGAAGTCAGCAGGTTACCCAAATAATTTCTATTGTACATTATGTCTTTCATTTTGAATTGACCACCATGTGTGAACTGGCCTTCTGATAAACATTTTGATAGCTTTTACAAAACAGGAGGTCAAATTGCCCTCCAATTCCATTGACATCATTTAGAAAGCTCTACTTATTACATTCCATTTGGAACTACATGTCAATACAAAATTTGCATTTTCAGGTAGACTCAAAAACTTCCTTTTAAATATATCAGACAAACAGAACCATACTATGTTTCTTTTTTTTTTTTGTACTGGTTGTCACAAAGCATAAAGTGACATGTTAATTCATTAACAGTAACTGTCGCAATTTAGGGCCATTTAATTACCTTTCTTTCCCAAATGATTTCTAATCTCTTTTACAATTCTAGATACTAACTTTTGTATTTTTGAAAGGAGACAGGTAACAAAGAGGAACTAATAAGGATGCTATGATTCCCTACTCCTTTACAGAACTCACCCAAAAATCCAGACTTCTTTTTTTTTTTAAATTTTAATTATTTATTTGACAGAGAGAGAGATCACAAGTAGGCAGAGAGGCAGGCAGAGAGAGAGGAGGAAGCAGGCTCCCTGCCAAGCAGAGAGCCTGATATGGGGCTCAATCCCAGGACCCTGAGATCATGACCTGAGCAGAAGGCAGAGGCTTTAACCCACTGAGCCACTCAGGTGCCCCCAAAGATCCAGACTTCTTACAGGTTCCAGCAACGCTTTCCCAAGAATAATATGTATTAGCATTCAATTTAGGTTCAACATTATACAATAAGTGTTAGGTTCTCAAAAAACACTTAAGAATCTGAGCACTTTCCAGAATTTTTTCCATGTGTCAAAGTTATGGAAACTTACAAAAGAAGACTACTGAAAATGCACCACATTACCAACAATGCACTCAAAACACAATTTGTTAACTTGAGTGCTTCACAAAGTCATCATCAAGATCATCACTGTGGATAAACTAAGGAAATATCTTGCCTGGAAACACATACATACATTGCATTCCCAAAATCTGCAATTGGGATGAAAAATAATCTCTTCAGTTTTTCTTCAGGACAACACTTACACTGTTTGCATATATTTTTTTAAGATTTTACTTTTAGGTAATTTCTACACCCAACATGGGGTTTGAACTCACACCCCCAGATCAAGAGTAGCATTCTCTACTAAGCCAGTGGCTACCTCTGTTTGGATAATACAACGACAAAGTTTTAAGTATGTAGGAAATACACTGGGTATATCTGGAAGCTCAAGAACTGTGTGAAACCATGAAATGACTTAGCACCTAAGAAAGTATAAACGCATGCATCCCTAATGACCAGAATTACTTCACTTTAAAAGAAACTAAATGCAGCTTATGAATTTGTTAGCAACTTCATGTGTACTTAGAAACCCCTCTACTCGTAAAAGTTTATTTCAAATTGCATTTATACTTTTCACAAATTAGAGTGAATCCCTCTTCAAGAATTTGGGGTTTTAACGGATAAATTGGCATCAGATGTTCAACATAAAAATGCTACATGTCCAAAAGTAAATAAAAAGACCAGTTAAAAGAAGGTATAGCTGGTTAATTAAATTAGAAAAAAATCTGAGTATTTAAAATGTACCAAGGAGGTTATAAATTTATACATATATAGATAAATAATACATGAACACTGTTATAAATAAGGTACGAGAGAAGGCGTGAAGGCAGGCCTCAGAGAAGGCCTCCAAGTTGTCCTTCGTATCCACCACGCATATATAAATTTTTTGGTGTCTGCTTTCTAAATTCGAAATACACACTACCCACACTAAGAGAGATTTTGTTCAGAACCCACAGAATATTTGATAGGTACTCACCTGAATTAATGCATTACTGTCTTTAGAAAACGCTGAACTACCTGACAGCAAAAGAGGCTCGCTTTTCCCACAGCTCTCCTGGCTGATGAGCGTGTCGG
>NW_022632019.1:0-19575 GCF_010015895.1 Lontra canadensis
GCTTCACTACTACCTACCTCTACCCTAACCCAACATCACTGAGGTGGAAGGGGTGGTGAAAGGCTGGCTTGCTTATACTACCCTACCCCTCCTTTCCCATTTCTTCTCTGGTATCATCATGGCTCAGGTGGGAACTAAGTTTCTACCCTGCCCTGAAGCAACAGTGAGGTATGAGTCAGGCATCTGCTTCCCTTCCCATATAGGCAAAAAGGCAATGTCAGTCAGTGCTCCATTTTTATTGGGTGTTATTGTTAAGGTCCAGCGGGAAATGGAACATTACACATTCACCATGCCCTAGCAGTGCATCTCAACTGGGCACTGTCTATGAATAAAGGAAAATTAAATAGGATACAGAGTGTTATAATATCCAAATGTCCTGGATACAACTGAATATCACTGGTCTTACCAAGAATCAGGGAAATCATTGCATGAATGAGAAAAGACAATCTACAGATACTAACACCAAGATGAATCAGATGTCAGAGTTATTTGACAAAGATTTTAAAGCAGCCATCATAAAAATGTTTCAAAAAGCAATTATGAATTTTCTGGAAACATGAAAACTAGAACCTGAAATACAGAAAAAAAAATTGGGAATCTCTTTCAGTAAAAAAGAATCAAATGGAAATTAGAGAACTGAAAAATATAGTAACAGAAAGAAAAACCTGCTGGACAGGGACAGAAGCAGAGGGGAGATGATACAGGATAGAATCAATAAACTTGAAGAAAGATCAATAGAATTTTCCCAGTCTGAGCAATATAGAGAAAAGAGGTTGTAACAATATTAACAGAGTCTCAGGGATATGTGGGATCATAATAAAAAAGCTAATACTTGTATCATCAGAGTCTCAAAAGGAGAGGAGAAAGAGCATAGGACTGAAAAACTATTTGAAAAAGTAATGGCTAAATAGCTAAAAATTTCTCAAATATGACAAAAGACACAAACTTACAAAGATTCAGAAAGATGAGCAAACTCCAAGTAGCATAAACAGAAAGAATTCCATGCCAAGAACAGCATAACTGAATGTAAGAAGACTAAAGACAAAGAAAAAAATCCTGAAAGCAACTGGAGAGAAGTGACATACTTTTTGTAGCAAACAATTTTGAGTGGCAGTTGATTTCTCATCTAAAAGTATGAAGGTGGGAAGAAAGTGGGTATTTTCAAGAGCTGAAAGGAAATAACTTTCCAACTGAAAATTCTATATCCAGTGAAAATATCTTTCATAGAATGAAAAAAAAATGACATTAGAGAAGACATAAATGGAGAACTATGCTGTACTTATGAATCTTAATAATTAGGCCATACCTGGAAGGCCCTAGAGCACTGTTTCATGATCTTTATTGTGATGAATTAGTAATGTTGTGAGCCACCTATCCATTCCTGTGAATTATCACTAAAGATAAAGAAGAAATAATTGAGGTGAATCAGAATAAGTAACTCTTCAGCAGTGTGTGATCCTCCTACTTGGAGACTTCTTATTTTTGGTATCTATAAAATTTACCATGTTTTTATGAAGTTTTAAAAAAAATTCTGTATTTTCTACAGAGCCCAGACCAGTTCACACAAATAAAAGGAGATTCACATGATCTTTGTCCTTTGAACATATGTAAAAATTATATCACTATCTAGCCTAAATTATAGACCATTATATGGCATCTTGTTATATTTGTAGGGCAGTTTGGTTATATAATTAATGGCCTTTAATGGTTATTTCATTTATCATATATAGTCTTCCACATAAATTCTTTGCTGAAGGGGTCTATTTCTACTTCATTGTTTTAATCCTGAATACACTGTGACTGGCAAATAGAAGGCACTCAGAAAATCTTCATGCATGAATGCACGAATGAACTAAATATTATACTTTTTCAAATTCCAAATAATACATATACTATTGCTTAAAATAATCTAGATCTAGAGGATACTTTCTTGATTAATACATAAATGTATCCACTGGATACTTGGTCTAAGGACAACAAATTTGATTTCATATAACATTTCAACTCTCACTGACTGGTAATGCCAGAAATGCAATCTTAAGAGGGATTCTAAGACCACTTTTGGGCCTAGATGACATGAGTGCCATGCTCACTTAGCAAGATCAGCTAGGGATAAGGGAGGAGGGAATGAATTATCCCTTGCTCCAGCCCTTAATCTAATTAAAACTATACACCAGATGGTAAAGTATACTGTGTATGTGTCTTGCACTGAAATTTTAAATTTTCTTGAAAATCTGTTTTTATTGTCCTAAAGAAAATGTTTTTTATTTCTCCCCAGGCCAAGACCCACATTGTAAAGCATGCACTCAAGCAGACTTAGTAGGAAGAACAGGTCCCTTTGGCCTCCTCAGACCTGGGTGCTCACTGCTGTTCTGCAATTCTTTATTTCCAGCAAGTATTCTCCCCAAGGCTATTTCAGACCTTCCTGACACCCAATACTCCTGCTACACATCCTCTCCTCATCTCTTCCAGAAGATGATCTGACATCCCCCTTCATGGAGATCCTAATATTGTCACCCAGATTCCCTGACTTGGGAAAGTAATATAACTTCTTTCATCCTGGGCCGTACCTGTGGAAGGCCTCCCTTCCAGGCCTGCAGTAGGACTTGAAAGAGTGCAGGTAAACACAGAGCATGCTGCCCCGTGCTCAAACTGGATTTAGCTCCACCAGCCCTGCTGCCCAGGATATGACTGTATCTATATCTTACATTCACATCCAGGACTGTATTCAGAAAATCCATCCATGCTCCTAGCCCAGCTGGAGTTCTCATCTGGGGGCATAATATCATTTTTATGTTCATGACACAGGAGAAAAATGTGGATAAAATGAAACAACTATTTTCCAAATAAAAGAAAATGCAATTTTTCCTACTTGTATGTTTAAATATTAATCTCGGGATGCACAGGTGTAACCCTCTATTCTGCCTGGACTTGTATATTTCTTCTGGCACATTCACTGTACAGTTAATATAAAGGTTCATTTAGTTGCTTAAACATTAAAAAAAACCCCACACAACTAAAATTGGTTCATGATACTTGAGAGTTTGCAAATTTGCATCCTTTATCTCATTTGTTCTTCACAATCTGTGTGTCATTACCACAATTTTGAATTTGTTGTCACATGGTGTCTCAGAAAAATTAAAAGACTCTGTTGTCAGAAAGAGCTACCACTTAGCCTTATGTCTATGGTAAGGTATCAGACTTGCCCAAACCTGAGTTTCCTTATCTGTAGGATTTGAGGGAAAAGATGCTACATCATGTATGTATATTTGTGCACCCAATGAAATAATAGGTGTAAAATGTCTAGCAAATAGAAGATATTCAACAAATATTGGATCTTTTCCACTTTTATTTTCAAACTAACACAACTGAAGCTGGGGAAAAGTTAAGCAACTTGCAGGGTGGCCACAACTCAAGTCCTTGCCTCCTCCTTCTGGGTTCACTGCCCTTCACACCTGCTCACACTGACCTCCTGCCCTTCAGCCCCTGAACATCCATGAAAGCAAGTCCTTCTGTGGCAGAAGGCTAACATTCCTAGACTTGCAGTCAGCAGCTTTAATTCACTTAGTAACCAGCAATTACTTATACAAACACTGCTTGTCCTGTGTTTCATAGAGGCAAAGATTACATTTTCCTGAGTGCCATGGTTATAAAACAGAACCATGTTCAACAAGTCTGGAAGTACACTGCCACAGAAATATTTCCATCTTGGTAGTGTTAAAGGATGGGAGCTAGCACTTCTGGACTTCACTGTGTCTTATACTCCTTCTTTCATTGAAATTCCATAGGAACTACATTCTTCTGTCCTCCTCTATCCTGGTGATCAGGGCCAACAAGGTAACAAAAATTCATTCTTTCCAAATGCTAGGAATTTTACCTATGCTATCTTACTCAGTTCTTACCACCCTGGAGGATGACTGCCACTACTCCCATGAAGATTAAAATTCCACTGAATGAGCAGACAGTCCCTGGCATGAGTGGCCATCACTTTGGATCCATATGGAGCTGGGAACTGTTGATCCCGGATGTTGCTGGATACAGACACACACCCTCATGGTCTCTGGTCTCTAACTTGGACTTCAAAGGCTCATTTGTGAGCCTTTTTACACTGAGGCCAGAGTTCTCTTTGATTGCCAAATGTACGCTCATTTGGTAATTGATAGTTGGTTCTGAGATATCATTAATGTGGGGGCACCTGGAAGCTCAGTCAGTTAAATGTCTGGCTTTGGCTCAGGTCATTATCCTGGGGTCCTGGGGTCCTGGGGTCAAGCCCTGCATTGGGCTCCCTGCTCAGTGGGAAGCATGCTTCTCCCTCTCCCTCTGTTACTCCCCCTGTTTGTGCTATCCCCCCACCTGTCAGACAGACAAAAAAAATCTTCAAAAAATTTCATTAATATGGTGATTAATTTTATGTGTCAATTTTTTTAACTTTATTTTATTATGCTATGTTAGTCACCATACAGTACATAATTAGTTTTTGATGTAGTGTTCCGTGATTCATTGTTTGCATATTATACCCAGTGCTCCATGCAATATGTGCCCTCCTTAATACCCATCATTGGGTTAACCCATCTTCCCACCCCTTCCCATCTAAAACCCTGTTTATTTCCCCTAGTCCATAGTCTCTCATGGTTCCTCTCCCCCTCTGACTCACCCCGCTCATTTTTCCCTTCCTTCTCCTAATGTATTCCATGCTATTTCTTATGTTCCACAAATAAGTGAAACCACATGATAATTGTCTTTCTCTGCTTAACTTATTTCACTTAGCACAATCCCCTCCAGTTCCATCCATGCCGATGCAAATGGTGGGTATTCATCATTTCTTATCAGAAATGATAATGAGTAATATTCCATTGTATATGTGGACCACATCTTCTTTATCCATTTGTCTATTGAAGGACATCTCGGCTCCTTCCACATTTTGACTATTGTGGACATTGCTGCTATGAACATTGGGGTGCAGGTGCCCCTTCTTTTCACTACATCTGTATCTTTGTAGTAAATACTGAGTGTGCAATTGCTGGGCCATAGGGTAGCTCTATTTTTAACTTTTTGAGGAACCTCCATACTGTTTTTCAAAGTGGCTGTACGAATTTGCATCCTCTCCAACATTTGTTGTTTCCTGCCTTGTCAATTTTTGCCATTCTAACTGGTGTAAGGTGGTATCTCAATGTGGTTTTGATTTGAATTTCCCTGATGGCTAATGATGTTGAATACTTTTTCATGTGTCTGTTAGCCATTTTTATGTCTTCTTTGGAGAAGTGTCTGTTCACGTCTTCTGCCCATTTTTTTTTTTTACATGATTATCTCTTTTGTGTGTGTTGAGTTTGAGGAATTCTTTATAGATCTTGGATATCAGCCCTTTGTCTGTACTGTTATTTGTGAATATCTTCTCCCATTCTGTGGGTTGCCTCTTTGTTTTGTTGACTATTTCATTTGTTGTGCAGAAGCTTTCTATCTTGATGAAGTCCCAAAAGTTCATTTTCACTTTTGTTTCCCTTGCCTTTGGAGACATGTTTTTTTTTTTTAATTAATTTCTTTTCAGCGTAACAGAATTCATTGTTTATGCACCACACCCAGTGCTCCATGCCATACGTATCCTCCATAATATCAACCACCTGGCTCCCCCAACCTCCCACCCCCCACCCCTTCAAAACCCTCAGATTGTTTTTCAGAGTCCATAGTCTCTCATGGAGACGTGTTTTAAAAGAAGTTGCTGGGGTTGATGTCGAAGAGGTTACTGCCTATGTTCTCCTGTAGTATTTTGATGGGTTCTTGTCTCATGTTGAGTCTTTAATCCATTTAGAGTTTATCTTTTGTATGGTGTTAAGAGAATTGCTGAGTTTCATTCTTCTGTATATAGCAGTCCAATTTTCCCAGCACCATTTATTGAAGAGGCTGTTTTTTTTCCCATTGGATATACAATAGTACATTGAGGATTATCCATCACGACCAGATGGGATTTATTCCTGGGATGCAAGAGTAGTTTAACATCTGCAAATCAATCAATGTGATAGAACACAATAATAAGAGAAGAGACAAGAATCATATGATCCTCTCAATTGATGTAGAAAAAGCATTTGACAAAATACAGCATTCTTTCTTGATTAAAACTCTTCAGAGTGTTGGGATAGAGGGAACATGCCTTAATTTCATAAAAGCCATCTAAGAAAAGCCCACAGTAAATATCATTCTCAATGGGGAAAAGTTCTCAGCTTTTCCCTTAAGATCAGGAACATGACAAGGATGCCCACTCTCACTACTAATGTTCAACATACTACTAGAAGTCCTAGCAATAGCAATCAGACAATAAAAAGAAATAAAAGGTATTCAAGTTGGCAAAGAAGTCAAAATCTCTCTCATCACAGATGACATGATACTTTATGTGGAAAACCTAAGATACTCCATCCCCAAATTGCTAGAACTCATATAGCAATTCAGTAATGTGGCACAATACAAAATCAACACACAGAAATCAGTTGCTTTCCTATACCTAACAGTGTAACTGTAGAAAGAGAAATTAGGGAATTGATTCCATTTACAATATCACCAAAAATTATAAGATACTTTGGAATAAGCCTAACTAAAGAAGTAAAGGATCTATACTCTATAAACTACAGAACACTTATGAAAGAAATTGAAGAAGACTCAAAAAGATGGAAAAAAGTTCCATGCTCAGGGATCAGAAGAATAAACATTGTTAAAATATCTATACTGCCCAGAGCAAGCTATATGTTCAATGCCATCCTGATCAAAATACCAATGGCATTTTTTTTCAAAGTGCTGGAACAAACAATCCTAAAATTTGTAGGGAACCAGAAAAGACCCCAAATCACCAAGGAAATGTTTATATGTCAACTTGACTGGGCTAAAGGATTTCCAGATAACCAGCAAAACATTATCTCTAGATGTATCTGTGAGAATATCTCTGGAAGAGATTATTAGTTTTTGAATGGAAAGACTGAGGAAAGACGATTGGCCTCACCAATGAAGGTGGGTATCATCCAATCTGTTGAGGACCCTAACAGAGCAAAAAGTAGAGGAAAGGGGGGGATTCATTCTCTATGCTAGATCTGAGACATCTGTCTTCTCCTGTCCTTGGAATCAGTGTTCCTCAATCTCAGTTATTTGGACCCAGACCAGGAGTTACACCATCAGTCCTCCAATTCTCTGGCTTTGGATTCAAATTGAGTTATAACACTGGTTCTCCTTGCTCTGCATCTTGCAAATGGCAGATTATGGAACTTCTCAGTCTCCATAACTGCAGGAGCCAATTTCTATAATAAATCTCCTCTTATATACATCTCTATATATACTATTGATTCTCTTTCTCTGGAGAACATGAACGCCATTAATATAGTAAAATATATGAAAATTGCCATTACTGGTGGAAGCAGTATAACAGAAAGAAAAACTAGTTCCAGGCTCTGTTGTGTTTACTGTGGGTCAGTTAATTATTCTCTCTGAGCCTCATATTTGCCATCTGCAAAATGAGATAGCCATTCTCACCTGATGCTGTTGTTGTAAGGGTTAAATTAGGGATCTGAAAGTATGTGCTCAATGAAGAATAGTTGCCTTCCTATGTACATGTCCACGCACTGTAGGCCCTGCCTAGTTTTATATTATAATGTTCCTGAGTTGTTGCTGCCAGGAGAATGGTTTCTCCTTGGAATTCAACGAATGGGTTGGTCTCCCTGTCTACTCTACATACAATCTCTCCTATTCAGCAGCACACATGGCTCTGTGCAAAACAAGAGATTATAAAACTGTACCATTTCAAGTATTCCAGAAAAAGAGAAAGAACAAAGGTCATTTATTAATATATATATGAATTACCATATTTTTATAGTGCCTTAGATTGATAACAAATAAAAAAGACTATATAAAAACCAAACTACAGGGGCACCTGGGTGACTCAACTTGTTAATTTTCTGCCTTTGGCTCAGGTTAGGATCCCAGGGTCGTGGGATGGAGCCTTGCATCAGGCTCCCTGCTCAGTGAGGAGTCTGTTTCTCCCTCTGCCCCTCCCCATTGCTGGCTCTCTCTCACTCTCTCTCTCTCTCTCTCATTCTCAAAAAAATAAGTAAATAAAATCTTTTTTAAAAAATCAAACTCTTGGCTTTGCATTGAAGGAAGACAAGATGGCGGGGAAGTAGGACGAGGCGCCGTTTCAACCTGTACTTTAAAGTGAGCTGATTACCTGCCAAAGAACTCTGATCACCCATGAAATCAGCCTCAGATCAGAATTATACACGTCTGGATCTCTACAGGGGCAGAAGACGCCAGTGGGCAGGTAAAGCAGAGTGGGAACCTCAGACTGATATCGGAAGATAAACAAAAGGGGGAGAGAGCCACCAGAGGCGACCGATTGGAAAGTAATACCCTTAATCTGAGACTGCCCTGCATCTGGGAACCAGCATTAACTTGGAGACTGGTTGAAAGCACTCAAAAAGAGCAAAGGATCATGGGGGGGTGGGAATTGTTGGAATTGGGGTGGCTAGGGACAGGGGCTTAAGTCCTCGGACCCAGGACAGCCTCCCCTGTCGCTGAGCCAGAGAGAGTGTGGTGGAGAAACCAGGTGTTGGTCCCTGGGCCGCCAGCACACCTGAGAACTCGTGGGGTCCGGCTCCTGTGAGGGGCTGGGAGCCTTGCCAGATGGCAGAACGCCGAGCCATGCTATCAGAACCTGAGACGCATGCGCCACTCACCCTCCCCTGAGAGAGGTCCCTGAAGGCCCAGCCCGGTCCTCTTAGACCCACACCCTGCTATAGAGCCTGAGACCAGCACATGCCCCACACCCTCCCCTGAGAGAGGTGTGAACAAGCCCAGTGCTCTTAGACCCAGAAAGACCAGGCACTCCCAGCCCGGGCCATCGGGAAAATCTCAGTGTTCTATCGCTGCTTGGAACCTCTCTGGTGGTCTGGAGCTGCACAGACAGCCACCGCTGCCATGGTTTTGGGTACAAGCAGAAGATCCTGTGTCCCCAGGGACTGCGACTCGGAACCTGCTCTGCCAGCGGCCAAGGGGAATTTATATGGGCTCTGCAGCACCCACAGGGGACCAGACTGAGGCTTCTCTCTGAGAGGAAGGTCAGGGTGTAGTTTGCTTTCCTCTAAACCTACAAAAACCATCAAAAGCGGTCAAGGCGAGAGAAAAAAAAGTGAACAAACATAAAAACCTCCAGAGAACAAAAGCCTGAAAAAAAAAAAACAGTTTCCTCAGAGCCCACGCCCCTGAGGGGGGGCAGGAGGACATAACTCAGGGAACACCATTGACTGAAAACCCATGTGGCAGGCCCCTTCCCCAGAAAACCAACCAGGAAAGAAAAAAAAAAAAAAAAAAGACTACAAGAGAACAACCACCACTACTTCATAGGACAACTTTTATTTTTAATTTGTTCCCACTATTCTGGTTCATTTTTTTAATATAGATAATTTTTTAATCTATTTACCATCACAGTGAGATGTCCAGTACATCAAATCCCATCATAACCTTCTAACCTGACTTTTTGATACATACACTTGTGTTTTTCTTTTGCATTTCTATTTTATTAATTTTTTAAAATTTGTTTAGTTTAGTCTAGTTTATTCCTTTTTTATTTTTATTTTCTAATATTCATATAGAGTTAAACTTCAAGGTAATCCCCTTTCCCCAATCAATGCTACCCCTATAGGTAAACAAATTTTTAATCCCCCTTTATCTTAGGAAAGTTGAGTCCTTTAACAAAGATATCAAGATACATCCAGGAAGAATCAAAACAACCTTCCTCGCCCACACTGAGAATTTATAACCACTCTCCCATCTTTTTCTGCAGCCAGTGTTTCTGTGTTTTTGTGTTTGTCCTGATAGTATATAAATCTTATACTTGGGGATCTTTTTGAGGAGGTTCTTCCTTTATTTGCTTATATATATATATATTTTTTTCTCTTGTCATATACATTTATCAGTCTTTTTGTTTGTCTGTTTTTGTCTGTATACTCCATAAATCTTACCTTGGGGCCCATTTTGGTTGAACCTTCTTTTTTATCTTCCCTTTTTTTCCTGTCTCTCCCTCTCACTTTTTTTTTTCTTTTTCTTTTCTATTTTCTCTCATTTGGGTGGGGAATCCTGATTGCTCAGAAGCGTTCCAGGGTGCACCTTGACTGCACCACGGTCGACACTTCCAGCTACATCCGTTCAGTCAACTCTGACCAAAATGACTAGGAGAAGGAACGCCCAACAGAAGAAAAATACAGAGGATGGGCCTTCTGCAATGGAGCTAATGGCTATCAACATAGACAATATGTCATAAAGAGAATTCAGGCTAACAATTATCCAGGCAATAGCTAGGTTGGAGAAAGCCATGGATGACCAAGCGGAATTGATTAGGGCAGAACTGAAAGCCAGCAGGGATGATGTTCACAATGTTAGGGCAGAGCTGAAAGCCACCAGGGATGATGTTCACAATGCTCTCAATGAGTTCCAATCTAATCTAAGTTCTCTCAAAGCTAGGGTAACTGAGACAGAAGATAAAATTAGTGATCTGGAGGACAAACAGATAGAGAGAAAGGATCAGGAGGAAGCCTGGAACAAACAGCTTACAAGCCATGAAAACAGAATCAGGGAAATAAATGATGCCATGAAATGTTCCAATGTCAGAATTATTGGAATCCCTGAAGGGGAGGAGAAAGAAAGAAGTCTAGAAGATATAGTGGAACAAGTTCTCCATGAAAATTTTCCCAATCTCGTGAATGGAACCAGCGTTCATGTACTAGAGGCTGAACGGTTTCCACCCAAGATTATAGATTCCAAAAAAAAATCAAGGCACCTGAGAGTCAAATTGAGGAATCATAATTGTAGATACAATCTCTTGAAAGCTGCTAGGACAAAGAAGCACCTTACTTACAGAGGAAAGCCCATCAGACCTGTCCACAGAAACCTGGCAAGCCAGAAAGGGCTGGCAAGATATGTTCAGGGCACTAAATGAGAAGAACATGCAGCCAAGAATACTATATCCAGCAAGACTGACATTCAAAATGGATGGAGAGATAAAGAGTTTCCAAGACCGGCAAGGCTTAAAAGAGTATGCAACCACCAAGCCGACACTGCAGGAAATATTAAGGGGGGTTCTATAAAAGAGGAAAAATCCTAAGAATAGCATTGAACAGAAATATAGAGACAATCTACCAAAAGAAAGACTTCAAAGGTAACACGATGTCAAAAAAACATATCTATCAATAATCACTCTCAATGTGAATGGCCTAAATGCACCCATACAGTGACACAGGGATGCAGATTGGATAAAACGACAGGACCCATCCATATGTTGTCTACAAGAGACCCATTTTGAACTTAAGGATACACCCAGACTGAAAGTGAAGGGATGGAGAAGCATCTTTCATGCCAATGGGCCTCAAAAGAAGCCCGGGGTAGTGATTCTCATATCAGATAACTTAGATTTTAAACTAAAGATTGTAGTCAGAGATACAGAAACACACTACATAATTCTTAAAGGGACTATCCACCAAGATAATCTAACAATTGTAAATATCTACACCCCCAATATGGGAGCAGCCAATTACATAAGAAAACTGTTAATCAGGATAAAGAGTCATATTGATATGAATACAGTAATAGTAGGAGATCTTAACACAGCTCTCTCAGAAATAGACAGATTATCGAAGCAGAAAACCAATAAAGAAACAAGAGCATTGAATGACACATTGGACCAGATGAGCCTCATAGATATATACAGAACATTCCACCCTAAAACAACAGAATACTCATTCTTCTAAAGTGCACATGGAACCTTCTCAAGAATAGACAACATACTGGGTCATAAATCAGGACTCAACCGATACCAAAAGACTGAGATTATTCCCTGCATATTCTCAGATCACAATGCTTTGAAACTGGAGCTCAATCACAAGGAAAAGTTCGGAAGGAACTCAAACACCTGGAAGCTAAAGACCGTCTTATTTAGAATGCTTGGATCAACCAGGAGATGAAAGAAGAACTTAAACAATTCATGGAAACCTACGAGAATGAAGACACTTCGGTCCAAAACCTATGGGATACAACAAAGGCGGACCTAAGGGGGAAATACATAGCCATCCAAGCATCCCTCAAAAAAATGGAAAAATCCAGAATACACCAGCTGTCTCTACACCTTAAGGAACTGGAGAATCAACAATAAACCAACTCCACTCATAAGAAGGGAAATAATCAAGATTAGAGCAGAGATCAATGAGTTAGAAACCAGAGATACAGTAGAACATATCAATGAAACTAGAAGCTGGTTTTTGAAAGACTCAATAAGATCGATATCCCATTGGCCACACTAATCCAAAAGAAAAGGAGAGAAAGCCCAAATTAATAAAATTATGAATGAAAAGGGAGAGATCACAACTAACACCAAGGAAGTAGAAACAATTATCAGAAGTTATTATCAACAGTTATATGCCAATAAGCTAAGCAACCTAGATGAAATGGATACATTCCTGGAAAACTATAAACTCCCAAAATTGAACTAGGAAGAAATTGACAACCTAAATAGACCGATATCTAGTAACAAGATTGAAGCAGTGATCAAAAACCTCCCAAAAAACAAGAGCCCAGGACCTGACGGATTCCCTGGGGAATTCTACCAAACTTTCAAAGAAGAAATAACACCTATTCCCTTGAAGCTGTTTCAAAAAATTGAAGCAGTAGGAAAACTTCTAGACTCTTTCTATGAAGCCACCATTACCCTGATCCCCAAACCAGGCAAAGACCCTACCAAGAAGGAGAATTTCAGACCAATATCACTGATGAATATGGATGCTAAGATTCTCAACAAGATCCTAGCAAACAGGATGGATCCTGTTGGAACAGCACATTAAAAAGATTATCCACCATGACCAGGTGGGATTCATCCCTGGGTTACAAGGATGGTTCAACATTCGCAAATCAATCAATGTGGATAGAACAAATTAATAAGAGAAGAGAGAAGAACCACATGGTCCTCTCAATTGACGCAGAAAAAGCATTTGACAATATCCAGCATCCGTTCCTGATTAAAATGCTTCAAAGTATAGGGATAGAGGTAACATTCCTCAACTTCATAAAATCTATCTATGAAAGACACACAGAAAATATCATCCTCAATGGGAAAAAGCTTGCAGCCTTCCCGTTGAGATCAGGAACACGACAAGGATGCCCACTCTCACCACTCTTGTTCAACATAGTATTAGAAGTCCTAGCAACAGCAATCAGAAAACAAAAGAGAAATAAAAGGTATCCAAATTGGCAATGAAGAAGTCAAACTCTCTCTCTTAGCAGATGACAGATTCTTTATATGGAAAACCCAAAAGACTCCACTCCCAAACTACTAGAACTCATACAACAATTCAGCAACATGGCAGGATACAAAGTCAATGTACAGAAATCAGTGGCTTTCTTATACACTAACAATGAAAATACAGAAAGGGAAATTAGAGAATTGATTCCATTTACTATAGCACCAAGAACCATAAGATACCTGGGAATAAACCTAACCAAAGAGGCAAAGAATCTGTACTCAGAAAACTATAAAGTATTCATGAAAGAAATTGAGGAAGACACCAAAAAACAAACAAACAAACAAACAAACAAACAAAACGAAAAATGCTCCATGCTCATGGATTGGAAGAACAAACCACATTGGGAAAATGTTTATGCTACCTAAAGCAATCTACACATTTAATGCAATCCCTATCAAAATACCATCCACTTTTTTCAATGAAATGGAACAAATAATCCTAAAATTTATATGGAACCAAAAAAGACCTTGAATAGCCAAAGGAATATTGAAAAAGAAAGCCAAAGTTGGTGGCATCACAATTCCGGACTTCAAGCTCTATTACAAAGCTGTCATCATCAAGACAGTATGGTACTGGCACAAAAACAGACACATAGATCAATGGAACAGAATAGAGAGCCCAGAAATAGACCCTCAACTCTATGGTCAACTAATCCTTGACAAAGCAGGAAAGAATGTCCAATGGAAAAAAGACAGCCTCTTCAACAAATGGTGTTGGGAAAATTGGACAGCCATACGCAGAAAAATGAAACTGGACCATTTCCTTACACCACACACGAAAAGAGACTCAAAATGGATGAAGGACCTCAATGTGAGAAAGGAATCCATCAAAATCCTTGAGGAGAACACAGGCAGCAACCTCTTTGACCTCAGCCGCAGCAACTTCTTCCTAGAAACATCGCCAAAGACAAGGGAAGCAAGGATAAAAATGAACTATTTGACTTTATTAAGATCAAGAGCTTTTGCACAGCAGAGGAAACAGTCAAAAAAACCAAAAGACAATTGACAGAATGGGTGAACATATTTGCAAATGTCATATCTAGTATCCAAAATCTATAAAAGACTTATCAAACTCAACACCCAAAGAAGAAATAATCCAATCAAGAAATCAGCAGAGGACATGAACAGGCATTTCTGCAAAGAAGACATCCAGATGGCCAACAGACACATGAAAAAGTGCTCCACATCACGGAAATACAAATCAAAACCACAATGAGATACCACCTCACACTAGTCAGAATGGCTAAAATTAACAAGTCAGGAAACAACAGATGCTGGCGAGGATGCGGAGAAAGGGGAACCCTCCTATACTGTTGATGGGAATGCAAGCTGGTGCAACCACTATGAAAAACAGCATAGAGGTTCCTCAAAAAGTTGAAAATAGAGCTACCTATGATCCAGCTATCACACTACTTGGTATTTACCCTAAAGATACAAATGCAGTGATCTGAAGGGGCATGTGCACCTGAATGTTTATAGCAGCAATGTTCACAATAGCCAAACTATGGAAAGAACCTAGATGTCCATCAACAGATGAATAGATAAAGATGTGGTATATATATATATGTGTATATATATATATAATATACATATGTATATACATATGTATATATATATGTAGATAGATTGCTGCACAGTATTCCATTATATATACAGTAAATATAATGGAATACGTATATGTATATATATATACATATATATATATACTATATATATATATATAAAATGGAATACTGTGCAGCAATCAAAAGAAACGACATCTTGCCATTCGCAATGACGTGGATGGAACTAGAGGGTATTATGCTGAGTGAAATAAGTCAATCAGAGAAAGATAATATGTTCTCCCTGATATGAGGAATTTGAGAAGCAAAGTGGGGGGTGTGGGAGGTAGGTAAGGAAAACAATGAAACAAGATGGGATCAGGAGGGAGACAAACCATATGAGACTCTTAATCTCACAGAACAAACTGAGGGTTGCCGGAGGTCGGGTATGGAGAGGGTAGTTGGGTTATGGACATTGGGGAGGGTATGAGACCTGTGAAGTGTGTAAGCCTGATGATTCACAGACCTGTACCACTGGGGCAAATAATACATTATATGTTAATAAAAGTGTTTATTTCTAAAAATTAGTAAGGCAGTAGATGGTTCATTGTACAAGCAAAGCAATGGATCAGAAGGATATGAAATGAGAGTACAATTCCTTCTCCAACCTAGGACCCTGAGTCCTGCCCTCAGAAGTGACCTCTGGGGACAGGACCACATCGCTCACCACACTGTCCTCCTATTTCCTCTGCAGTGGTTCCTCAGTGGTTTTTTAATGAAAAAGAACTGAAAGCCACTCCTGGATTTAGTTTGCAATCCAGTGGTTCAAAATTCATTAAACAGTCCTTTGTCTTCCTTATAAAATCTCAAATCTCACTTCTTCAGGGATCATATCTGGAGTGAATAAGCCTTTCCTGACACTGTACGTGTAGAAATCAAGCAACCATTCTGGGTGGGCAATGGATGAAATAAAGAGCATGAATAAGCATGTAGATAACATCATTATGGTAATTTTTGTGTTTCTGCATAACCAAGTTCAGTTTAGTTTAATAAACAGCTTTTACAAAAAACAATCACATCCATAGCAAATTAACACATATACCCAGCTTGTAACACACAGTTTAAAATTCTGAAACTATATCCAATGATCAGGTGTACTCTTACAGGGTCTGTTCGTGCCCTGCCATGACCTCAGCAGCCTGTGCGTTGGCATATCCTCTGTACCCAGGCAAGGTGGGGCATGGCAGGGAAGGCTATAGGATTCTGAGAATAGTAACAGGATCACCTAAACTATAAATTTTCTCTCCCATCTAAATCTCATCAAAAAATCTCTTCCTAGACACAAGACTAGTCTCCCCTCTTAGAAGTACTTGTGGCCCTTCTTACCTGTTAGGCCCAGCTGTACTGGAACACAAGTAAACCAAGGTGGTAGCCTTTGCCAGCAGAGCACCTTCTGCAGAAAACTAGGGAACATGCCTGGACTGGGCAGGGAGGGAGGCTTCATGAAGTTTAGAAAGGACCTCTGGGTATTTGCAACGTCAGCATGTGCTTCACTAGGCCCATTCTGGTTGGGCTGATTCACCAGGTGGGGCCATAAAACCTGAGGATAAAGGCGGAAGTACAGGCTTTTCTTCCTGAACTCCACCCTCTGGTTCTGTGGGACTGAGTTCCGGAGGTAAAGCAGGGAGGAGATTATGTCTCCCCACCCTGCTGAGGCTACACTGACTGGCATGGAGCTCACAGCTCAGCTCAATTGAACACTATAGCTCCTGAGGCCATGTTCTGTTCCCAGCACTGTGCCAGGCTGTAAGACCAGTTACACCTGAAGTATGTTAAGGCTGGAACAAGATGAATTATTAAAAATCAGTGCAGGACAGTTTATAATCAGGTAGAATATGTTCATCTCCATAATTCAAAAATTTATCCAAATATTTATTTGTTGGACACCTACTCTATGCTAAATTCTATGCTAGGTAATGACTATATAAAAATAAAAGACTGTGCTAGCCCGTAGAGAGGGCAGGCAGAAGTTGAAGCAAATAAGAAGGCAATTATATGGCCAAGTGCTAAGTACTATATTGTTGAATGCAAAAGTCTGGTGGGACCTCCCAGGTAAGTAAGCCAAGGCAGAAAGGAGAAGCTAAATCTGAAAGAAGAGTAGAAGTTCAGCAGGTAGAAAGGGGATGTTTGGTGTTAAGGATGAAGTTGTAAGAGGAAACATGGTATGAAGCTGAGTCATTTAGCACAGTTGGAACATTCACTGGGAATAGTTAGAAAAAAAGTGATAATAACGCCCAACCTTATTAGGCAGGAGCCAGGATGCAAAGGGTTATGTACCCCATGTTCAGGGCTCTGGCTTTAATCTACAAGACACCACCTTTAAATAAGAAAGTAAATCAACATATTTCTGGGTAAAAAACATCACTCTGGGAGCAATGTAGAACACGGATATTCAGACACTGAGAATGAAGGCAAAAAGTGTAGCACCTAATGGGTCTCAGAGGCAGGCCTAGCAGCTGCAGAAAACTTCCTGGAGGATATGGGTCTTGGGTGGACTGTGAATGCAGGCAAAATCTGGACAGGCTGCAAAGAGGAGAGAGGAGGGTAGAAGTCTTGAAGGGGAACCTGTGGAAAGATGTGCATTATAGGGTTGGGGGGTCTATTATTGCTTGTGGGGGTTGGTGAAGAGCTGACATACTGCTGGGATGGGATTCATCCTGGCTCTAGTCCTCAGTCTGCCCCCAACGAACTGCTGGCCACTGGGCCAAGTTTAGAGGTGCCCAAGCTTCGATTTTCTCTGGAGATAAATGGTCTAGAAGAGGCCATAGTCAATAGCCTGGAGCACAGGGTCTGTAAAACCTGAAAGAGTGATTTGCTTAAAAATATGTAGCTACCTACCATTTGCACGGACATGGATGGAACTGAAGGGGATTATGCTAAGTGAAATAAGTCAAACAGAGAGAGACAATTATCATACTGTCTCACTCATATGTGGAATATAAGGAATAGCACAGAGGACCATAGGGGAAGGGAGGGAAAACTGAATGGAAAGAAATCAGAGAGGGAGAGAAACCATGAGAGACTCTGGACCCTGGGAAACAAACTGAGGGTTACAAAAGGGAGGGGGAAGGGGGAATGCTGAAACTGGGTGATGGTTATTAAGGAGGGCATGTTATGATGAGCACTGGGTTTTATATGCAACTAATGAATCATTGAACACTACATAAAAAACTAATGATGTACTATATGCTGGCTAACTGAACATAATGATAATAATAATAATAATAATAATAATAATAATAAAAATCCTTGTAACTGATACAGTGAAGGTGAGATGTAAACACAGCTCTTCATTGACCCATTATATCCCAATGTCTTTACCCCTGTGTCCCATCCACCCACTCCTCCCATATCTATATAGAGGCCAGATGCCAAGGTAGTGTCCAGTGAATGCCTGATGGGTTAACAGTCTCCTGTCATAGTGCACTGGAACCACCTATAGGGAGCCACTCACCAGATCATTCACAGCACCATCCTCTCAGAAATTTCCTAGTAACAGAGTTGGCCAGGCCTTCCCTGTAAGAGTTGCCATCACATCCTAATAAGCTAGTCTTAGGACCCCTCTCCACCAGCATGGCCCCAGGTTGTCACTGAAACCAGAAGCAGTGCATGAACCTACCAGAATGCCAAATCAGGAAACGAGTGATACAAGAGGACCTAACTCTCATGGTGAGAAGCATCACTGAGGCTGATTTTGCTACTTCTCCTTCTTTGTCTATCCAAATAGCTTTTCACCCCAAATGAAGGCACACTTTTCCTTATAAGCCCCAAGTCCTCATAGGTCTTACTGACTTGCTAGACTTAGGCAGGTCCACACCTATTGCATAGAATAGAGAAGCAACCAAGAAAATCCATTCACTCAGGTTAGGTACATGATTGTAGGGACCTCCCAAAGAGCAGATATGAATAGAAATGAATGAAGAAAAAAAAGAGAAATTAGTGGAGTCTTATGAAAGAGGCATCACCAAGGATTTATGGGCCTTCTTTAATAGTGCTATAATTTTGGCAAGAGCCATATATTGTCAGCATGAGCCATATTTTGTCAGCAAAGTCAAGATTTTGTCTGTTTTTTTTTCTATTTCTTTTATTTTTAATCTAATTTTATTTTTTCAGTGTCCCAAGATTCATTGTTCATGCACTACACCCAGTGCTCCATGCAGTACGTGTCTGTCTTAATATTATCTGTATCCCTAGCAATTAGAACTCTGTCTTACACACATGAACTGTTAAAAAATATGTATTTGAATGAATGAATGAATGCATGAATGGAATAATATAGATTGTCTCAGTTACATACATTGAACTAACTGCAATTTAAACTAAAGCTTTGTATCTTATTCTATAAAAAATAAAAGGACAATGAAATAAAAACTGTTCAGGATGTATTTACTATCATTCATCTCTTAGTTGCTTTGATAAATTTGGCTCCTCTCAAAGGAAGGCTAAAGTCAGAATATGCAGCTGGTCAATGGGGCAAAGCATCTGACTTTGCATCTGCCCCACATGCTATACTTTTCCCACTGAGCCTCAAGAGCCAATAGAGCCAAGAGTGAGTGCCTGAAGAATATGATTTCAAATAAATTTTGTCACATTTATAGCTTAGTCATCTTTTTTTTTTTTTTCCTGGACACTTGGGCTGCTTCCTAATTTGGTTGT